>NW_017729034.1:94863720-94894678 GCF_001723915.1 Gavialis gangeticus
TTCTTAATGAGAACGGGGTGAGAGACAGTGTCAAAAGCCTTCCGGAAGTCCAGGAAGGCTATGTCCACTGCTACCGCTGCATCTAATGATCTGGTGATCGGATCGTAAAAGGCCACCAGGTTGGTCTGACAGGCAAAGCACAGTGATGAGACACTGCCAGGCAAAGCACAGCTTTCTTTTTGTTTGGGATGGAAAAAAAAATAACAAGAATAAATAACAGGTTTTTGGGAAAAGAAACTATTTTCACACTTTAAAAACCTTTTTCAACTTTTCCCAGTGGAACTAAACAAGTGATAGAAAGTTGTTTTAGTTACTTTTTCTCAGTTTTTATATATTCTTTTATCTTATCTTCCAGTGAAGGAAAACAATGGGAGAAGTAAACATGAACAGCTCACCCAAAAGTCATAGAATTTTTGCAGTACTTCAAACTGAAAAGTTTTGAAAATTGTTCGTTAATTTTACAAGACTAATTCCCTTTGATTTTTTTTTAAAAAAATTAAACCATTTTGTCAAAAGTAACTTTTGTGTGGAAAATTCTATTTGCTGAAATGCAGTTCTTTAAGACCCTAGTAATAATGTGTCTTTTTAGCCCTTTCTTTAAAAAATAATAGCGGTACAGTGTATCTGGTATGTTTCTTTGTGTTTTCCACAATAATGAATTTTTAATCCAAGAACTAATGAGTTAAGTATTTCTTGGAGAATATGAATATAGGCTATTCTGGAATCTACTGGCCATGTTCAGAACTGCTGTAGGCAGCTTTAATCCCATAGAGTTGCAAGGCACTGGAAACACTTGAACCAGGTCTAAATTGATCACTAGCCAAGTGTTTGTTGGCTAGAATGATATAGTTTCAGAAGGCAGCAGTTGCTACAAGGGCTCTATTTGAACAACTTGAGGAGAGTTTGAGAAGAGCTGCCAGATGATCAGAAAATGTATTTTCAGCAGAAAACTCCAACTTTTTGTCAAAAAATAAAAAGTCCAATTTTGTCTGAATTTTTTGTTTTTCAGGTTCCTGAGCAAATAATATATTTTTAAAAGAAGGGCAGATATTGAATTTGTTTATTGAAAACCCAGTTTTCCATCCAAAATATTTTGCCCTACCTTAAGTGCAAGCTGTGAGAGAGCACACAAATATTTCTGCTATATTTCAATTTAAAATGGGGTCAGGGGGCAGCCTGGCCCTGATCCAACCACACAGGGTGAGAGGGCCTGGCTTGGCCCAGATCCAGCCATGCAGGGTGAAGGAGGATGTGACCCATTGTGTTTAATTAATGGCAGAATGCAGCCAACAGTGATGATGGTTTGAAGAGGAGATTAGTGGAAACTACAACATGCCAGTAGGTATCTGGGTTTTTCCAAAGTTTACAGTCATTCTATTCTATAGTATTGGTTTAAATTTGTCTTTACGGCTGAGATCATGGTATCTCTGTATCATATTCTCTGTCCAGTTACAGTTATGCATCTCCACAGAGACCAACAGAGCTTAAAATAGAAAAATGTCTCTCTGACTTTGTCACATAAAATGAGAACCATCCACACATTACTTAATAATCTTTCCGTTCGAACCCACAAAGGATAGGGCCAAATTCAGTTACACTTTGACAATCCATTTACTATCTATAGAACTGCAAAGATCCAAAAGAGGGCACATTAATTTGTCCTCCAGAGGCAGCCATTTTAGAAAAAAATAGGGAACTGGATTTGTCTGATACTAATCTGCATGGCCTGCCATACACTGGTGTAATTTCTAAAAACATGGACCCTTGTGGACATTTGCATATATAGTAACAAACTGGGTTTTCCCTAGCTTATACTCTCAGACTGGGGGATGAAATAAACACCCATTGCAAATCTTGGGAACATGCCTCTCGGGTGCAGAGCAGCTGAACTGGATAACAATCAGCCCTTTTCTGGCTTTTATCTTCTAAGCCACAGCTGCACTAAAAATACTTGCAGATGTTGTAGACCTTCTGATATAAAAGTTTACCTAGCCAAGACTGCTGTATTCTCCATTTTTACTAGGATCTAGTACTAGGATCTAGTAAAAATGGAGAATACAGCAGTCTTGGCTAGGTAAATTTTTATATCAGAAGGTCTACAACATCTGCAAGTATTTTTAGGATGATCAATTTATATGTTCCGAAACATCACATAGTATCCTGAGGTCCTGCATGCATTCACCAAAACAAATAATTCAGCTGGATGTTGCTGAGCTATACCAACGGCAACAAAGATGATAACTGTGACAGGGTGAGACGGCTAAGCTAGAAGAATTCACTCTTGAACTGCAGGCAGTGAAGAAAGGATGTGGGGTGACAGACCGGATGATGATGGAGAGACCCCTAACAGGAGCAGAGCTGGCCTTAGGGGTAGGCAATATGGATGACCGCCCAGGGCACCGTGATCAGGGAGACACTGCATACACACACGCATACACACACACCTATGTCCACACGGATAGGCAACTGGTAGGGGGTGCACAGGGGTGCACGTGCCCCCCCTCATGGGGCCGATGCCCCCCAATGGCCAACACTGATGCTGTTGGTAGGGCTGATGCCCCCCCTGCCAGGGTCGGCGGCTTCTGCAGGTGCTCCACCAGATTCAGGAGGCACCAGTCATTCATGCCCACACTCAAAGCAACTCTCTCTCCTTGCTCAACCCCAGCCGGGCCCAGCTGATTCCCACCCCAGGCAGGAGGAGTAGTGCCCAGCCCAGCCTGCCCCATGCCTTAAGCCAATGCTCGCCCACCTGCCTGGCACACCATGCTGCTCTGCCTCCCTGCTGGACTGTGCCCCATGCCCCTACCCACTGTGCCCCTGCCTGCCCCCACCTGCCTCTGCCTGACTTGGATGGGGAAGGCACCAAAATGCAAGTTTGCCCAGAGTGCCATTTTCTCTAAGGCCAGCTCTGAACAGGAGTGCACTGCTTCAATCCCAGATCCTCATCTTATTCACTCAACAAGACAGTGGAGACAGTTCTGACAGCTGCAAGCTGAGCTGCATTAGGCAGAGCAGTGCAAGAATCCAGGTAAATAAAAGATAAAGGAAAAGGTACTTAAGAAGCAAAAGCTGAAAACCTTTAAGCAAAGTACATGTGGTAAACATATGGAGGACATGTGAAAAAGAACTGGCAAGAAAAACATCCTAGTAAAGTGTTGCCAAACAAATGGAAGTGGCTGTGACAAAGGCATAGAAACAATAGTTGCAAAAATAAAGCATAAAACCGAGTCAAAATAAAACAGAAGAGTAGCAAGACCCTGTGCTGACCATAGTAAAACAGAGAACACTGTTTTTTGACCAAGCAAGTAGGAAAGGGAGAAAAGGGCACTTTGATGAATTAGAGAATGCTGCCAAAGCTTCAATATTTGCTCAATGAAAGTTGCTCAGAGAGAAGGTACTTCTCACAAGGGAAATGGGAGTAAATGAAAGAGGAGCTTCCTGTACTTCTCAAAAACTCAACTGGCAGTAGCCTTTACTCAGTGGAGCATATGGAAACATGATGAAGGAGTTGAGAAATACAATAAAGCAAAGCAAAGTGCAATCCAGCCATAGAAATGCTGGCCTTGAAAAATGAACAGAACAGAGACTGAGAAGGAGAAAGATAAAATACAATTGCCAAATAAAGAAAAAACAAGTTTATTAAGGAAACATACCAAGCCAGTGGTGTAGGCAAACAATGCAGTATTCATAGAAATGGTGCCATGGATATAAACCTTGTATTGTATTGTTCTACACTCTGTTTAAGAACTTCTCTGTCCCAACAGCACACCTCCCAATTCCTTCAGAGGAGAAACAATAAAAATCACTCCCCCTCCCTTTTCTGCAAACTTTCCAAGCAGCCTATAAAGGAAACAAGTTGGTTTGTCTTTAGGAGTTTTGCTAGGCTTGGGCACAAACTGTAATGACAGTTTTATGACAATCTAAAAGCATTCAAGCAACTTTTGTTCAAAAATGGAAAAAAATGCTCTGATTTTGACATTTTCCACAAGAGAAAAAGTTCATAGTAGTTAAGACCAGAAGGGACCATTAAATCATCTTGTTTTACTTCCTGTCAATGAGGCACCTAAACACCTTTTATCAAGCTCAAATAATTTTGTTAAACCAAATATTTTAGTCCAAGAAAACTAACATGTACATGGATAAAGAGCAGGAGAGTAGAAAGTCCCACCAGTGCCCAAGGCCGCTGCAAAGATAAAGACTTCAAGTAATTGTGAGTCTGTTTCCCTTTAAAAGTAATTCTAAGCCTCACTGCTAAGTATTTGTGTTCTGTTTCAAGGTTGAATTTGTCTACATTCAACTTCCAGCCTTTTGATCTTATTGTGCTCATCACCAAGGTTGAAAAACCCACCTTAATTCCTTATCAAACATATTCTCTGTATGTACAAATTTATGCCTCTCAATATTCTCCGTTAGGTAAGCTGAGGTCCTGAAGCTTCGTTTTATAAGGCTTGCTTTTCTACTCATGGATCATTTTCGTGGTGCTCCTTGGAACTCTATTTTTTCCTGCACGTTGCTTGACGTGTGGACATCAAACTCAATGCATTATTGTACTAGTCTTACCCATGCAGTGTACACAGCCAAGAATACTTTCCTACATTGTTTAATACACCCCTTCTCATATATCTAAGGATGACATTAGCTCTTTTTGGCATATAGCATGGTGCTGAGATCTTATATTGATGAGCTTATTTACGATGACCTCAAATCCTTCACTGAGTCACTGCGTGCTAGGGCACAGAACCATTCATCTTGTACTGGCTTCCAGATGTATTACTCTTAATTTGGCTCTATGGAAATGCATCCTGTTGGATTATGATCACTCTAATATTTGTAACTGAAAGATGTCAAATGAAAAATTATCATTTTTATATAAGCTGATTTTAGTACATATTTCATTATTTTGACCTGGAAAAGGAAGTCCACTAATGGACATTTTAAGTGTGTTTCTTGGCATATCGGTGAGCAGGAGAAGGGAAGGAAAGAGAATGTGTGTTTTTCTTTGCTAAGCACACTTATAAAACAGAAACCCAAAGCACATCAAACAGAACAAACATACCATCAAGGGAATGAGCAGAAGGTGAGGGGAGAAAGGTAGGAGAAGGATATGAAAAGGTGGTGATATGTAGAAGCGGCTGTACAATTTCAGCAATCCAGGGACAAGAGAGGTTGAGAAAGGTACTACATCATCTGGGAACAGCTGTCTAAATTTGGTTTCCTACAATCACTTCAGCTGTTACTGTTGTTGTTATGATCCTTGCACTTAAATGAGAGAAAATGGCAACAGATGGAGGGACTGGCAGGTTTTAATAAAGGAAGACACGTATTAGCCAAGGAGAGGGCTCAGTGAACACAGCTATCCAGGGGGACTGGCAGGCTTTAATAAGGAAGAGTTGTTATGTGTTCAGACTAACTTTAGTTGATAAGCATTAGACTGCTGTGTTTTGTATTAATTTTTAAAGATAATGCCTTCATTCCTAGATTTGAATTGTAATAATCTTTCCTGGAAGTCAGGAATACTTGGATCACTATGCATAGTCAGGTCAGTGCTTTGATGGCATAGGGTACAAAGGCAGAGGCTAAACTCCTTGCAATAAAATCAGATGCTCACTGTCTTGTATGTAAATTCTGTTTGGCTTGCAAAGAAAAATTGCTCAACTCCTAAAGCATTTACATTGCTTAGAACAGATTTATCTAACTGCTACAGGTGCCCTGTGGTGGGCACAGGCCCTATGCAAGCCCTCAGGTTGTAGCCCTCAGGCTCCCATCTGATTGTGGTTCCCCCTATAGCTCTGGTTGTGACAGCATCCAGAGTCTTCTGGTTCCCTCTTCTTCCTCCATCTTCTGCATTCTGCACCTGCTTCATGAGGATGTGTAGCATGTCAGGGCCTAAGAGTGATGCCAGGGCCATGCGGTGCAGGAGTAAAAGGGGAAACCATGAGGTGCAATGGAAGTAGGGTGTCCATGTGGTGTGTCAGCCCACACTAGGAGTTGGATACACCTGACCTAAAAGATTTTTGGCCTAAGTGTAACAGGGAGTCTCAGGCTCCTGTTACTTTAATGAGAGAAATGGCAACAGATACGAGCCCAGACAGCTCAACAGGGGCTAGCCACAAGAAGGAAGGCAGCAAAGAAACACTGCTGCCTAGGCAGGGAACTGCCCATTAGAGAGAAAGGGTGCACCTGCAGCTAGTTAGGAGCACTCTGCCTGGGGGAAGTTGGCTGCAAGGGACTAGGCAGCTAAGGAAATAGGCAAGTAGGGCACAGCTGGGGCAGGGCTTAGGCAGTATAAGCTCAGGGCCTGAGCCAGGTCAGGTAGGCTGGCTCAGCAAACTCTGGGCTATGGATTGCAGGAAAGGGCTCTGCTGACTTCTGAAACCCCCTAAGGCTGCAAGTAATGCACTTAAGGGGGATATAACTTGGGTAAGGGGAGGTATAGCTTCTCTGACAGTAAACTACTGTTTATGTTTGGACTCAGCATGGGTTTAGTTTGTTATAGCCAGAGTACTTATTCCTTTATTACAGCTGAATCTGGTGGTTTGGGTTTGGGACTATGAGGGGTTGGTGGAGGGCATGTGGGTGACCCAAGGTGTCCAGTGCCTGAGGACATGTGGATGTCCCAAGCCCCCAGGGGCTAGGGGACCAGAACATGGAGTGGGCTTTGGCCCAAAAGCAGGTGGCAGCCAAGAGGGAGAGGGTAGCCTAGGTTGGGTGGAAGCCAAACTGGACCAGGATACCTAGGTAGAGAGAGCCAAAGGGGGCTCAGTGCCCAGAGCACAAGAGATAGGTCCAGGGGCCCAGACATACAGAGCCAAAGTAGGCTCAGCATCCCAAGCTGGGCAGAGATCAGGTCAGGGAGCCTAGACAAGTAGAGCCAGAGCAGGCTCACTGCCCAGAGCGGAGCAAGGACAGGGCCAGGAATGTCCGAGAAACTGACACCAGGGCCAGCGGACCCAAAATCCAAGTAAGAGAGCCAGAGGCTGGAACCCAGAAGCCCAGTCCAGCACAGTGGACTGGAGCTAGAGGGCCAAGCAAAAGAAAAGGGGCAGAGGCTGAGAATGCAGAAGCCCCAACAAGGGAGAAAATGCACAGTAACATTTGGGAAGCATGGGCATGGTGTAAGGGGCAGTTTGGACCACATAATAGCTCTTAAGGCTAGGGACAGACATTATACATAAACTGGTTAAAGTGATCAGAAACTGATTTAAACTTGTAACAGAACATGAGTTCAGTGGACACAAACCAGTTTCAAAATGGCTGAAACTGGTTTAAGATAAACCTGGTTGAATGTAATACAATTTCTGCCCCAAACCCCTTCTTGGATTAAGTTTAAATTGGAGTCCCCCAGCATCCCCGATGCTTTGCAGCCCTGGGCTGGGCTGGGCTGGACTGGGTTGGGCTGTCTGCTCCAGAGAACAGGACTGGCCCCACCACTCTCCTCCATAGCTTCAAGGAGTTAGGAGACTGCAGCATCTGCCTGGCTTCCCCCTGCCCTCCTGCCCCCCACTTACTGCTCAAGCAGGGATTCCTCCTTCTTTCCCTCCCCTTTCCCGCAGCACCAACTCCAGGAGGAGGGAACCTAGCCAGCATGTGGTATCCTAGCTAATGCTGAGAGGTGTCTGTATCTCCAATTTCACTGGGATAGCACAAAGGCAGACAGGACAGTGTCTGCTTAGGGCTTTTTGGAGCTAATCAACAGGTCAGCTGGTAATGTCTCTCCCTTACTTCCTTGGAACCAGCTGTTTAAGAACAGCTTGAACTAATGAGACAAACTTTTATTTTGTTGATGAGCTTATGAACTCTGTGTTATCAGCTCCCTGCTGGTTCCCTCATCTGTCAGGTTTGCAGACAGTATGAAGAAACAGGGAGAGGGAGATTGAAAAGCTGGGTATCATCAATAGTTGCATGCACTATACCTTCGCCCCCGCCTTTGCCTCAGAGTGCTAGGCGGTGGCTGGGGACTGGCAACACTTGTTGTGGGCACCATCAGGTCAGGAGGACTCATTTAGAGTGAGAGAAACAGAACTGAAATCTGCAGGGTCTGAGAGGGACCTGTTGGCTGCTAGAAGAATGGGGGTTTGCTCTAGGACCCTTAAGCAGTCTCTCTTTTGATCAAACAAATGCATCAAGGTGTGGCAGGTGAGTGAAAAGGGGAGGGCACCCTGGAGCTGGAGCAGAGCAAGGGTTGCATGGTCACAAGGGGGCATCGTGGCCGCCTCTGGAACACAAACCTTGCTACACTAAGAAAAAGAGTTGTGAGACTCTCAAAATTTGAAGACGTGATCTAGGAAAAATGCCTTATTTCTAAAGTGCTACCTTTGCTGGAATCAGAATGAATGTAATCATTGCATTCTTTATGATCCAGTACAACATACCCATTCACTTCAGTAACAATTTTTGTGGTAGGTTCTGTAACTCCGTAGTGAGAGAGAGCTCTTTTCCTGACTCGCCCAACATCAGGTTCTAGACCTACCACAGAAATGTAGAATTATTTTGACCCTTATGCTAGGCTCCTATGAATTCCTATCCAGGGTGTAAGAGAAGTTGCAGCCTCAAAACTGTAAAGGAAAAAAAAAATCTCAGAACAATAAAGACAGAGTCCAGGAAGGACGTTATCTTTGAACCAAACCTTGAATGTGGACTTCGGGAAAGATGGGAAATCCACCTGTCTACCATCTTCATATACATTTTTTTTCTTTAAAATCATATTTTTCTTCTCTACTTGGATATAACATGACCAATAAAATGTAGAGATACTGAGATGAGATGATTTTAACATCTAACACTATGATGCATGGCTGTGATTATGGTTTGTTCTTTCTCGAGAGAACTTTTTGAACATCACTCAGTGGGAGAGATCTAAAGAGTTAAAGTAATAGGAAATTTTCATGCAAATGTAAGAGTTTATTCTAATCTTGGGAATTTATGTATTTTCCAAGAATTATATCTGATCTGCAAGAGCTTTTGCTGCTCCTCTAATGTTTGGATACTAATAGACCAGATTGATTCAGCAACATTGTTTTAAAAGCTTGAAGCCTTTATCATGTAGGTCTAAATGCTAATCTATTGTCTTTTGCTATCTGCTTCACTTAAAGTAAAATCCATTTATGAGAACCTTGACCTGTGCCAATACTTTTTTCCCCCCTCAAATTGCAATAGTACCTGAAATACAGTTTGCAGGTTGCAACTGGTCAGACACAAATTGTAAAAGGCTTTCTTGGATGTCCAGCAGCTGGAAATCTAACCAAATCGCTAGATTGTGAACACATGACAAATGGCAGGAACACACTGTCAATCAGAGGAAAAAATTTCTGCATCACTATTTAATATGATTTTTTTTCCCTTTTAACTCCTCCAAGTGACTACCAGCATCACTTCATTCTTACCCAGACTGGGCTTCAGCAAACTCAGGATTCAGCCAGGATTCATCCACCCTTTCAAACACAAGGTCAGACAATCAACAGCATGGGTTGGGTTAGGGGAGAGAGTGATATGGAGTTGAGTGTCATGAGCATACTAGCAACACTGCAGGTCCAGTCTTCTCAGTAAATTTCCCTAAGGTCATGTATATGTATTGAACAGAAAGCTCACTTCCTGAAACAGCATAACCAGTTGACACTAGTAACAACAACCTCTTACCAGCAACATTTCCCTTGGAAACATTTTCTATACCACATAGTCAGATGACAGTTTATAACAGCAGCAGCCACTTATGAGCAACATAGCATGAGAGCACTTATATGTTGCTACTAACAAATGTCTTGTGTAGATACACCCTGCTGCGGAGTAGATTAACTTATAAATACAAATACACCTTGCTAGGGAGTTTTTTTACTCTGCAGCACCACATGTGTAGACACTGACACAGCTGGGTGGGGCAAGCCTGCTAGACTCCCACTGGAGCACCCTCATGCCCCAGCCAGCCCCTGGCACACTGAGCTAGGTCAGAGAAGCCCTGGGCTGGCAGGCTGACCCCTGAGGCTTTCTGCCAGTTGGGGCTGCTTTGACCCAGCTCAGTATGCTGTGATCCCAGGTTCAGGTGTAAAACACATTGCCCAGGAGCAATAAACTCCAGCGTGATAAGTGTTGGAATTTATTGCTTCGCCTTAATAGCACATGCAGACGTTCCCACAGGCTCCGATTATATTTGGCTCACAAGTGGGGAAGAAGAGGGGAATAGAGTAGTGGCACTGCTAACAATTCATTTCCTTGTGGAAAAGCACAGCATCTGATTCTGAATGATAAGCAGGGATCTCGGTTTTCTGTTTGCCATGGAAAAACCTGGTAAAACTCAGATTTTCTCTTTTAAAGGAGAAGAATGTGGGAAATGGTGGGTTTCCCCTTGCAGGATGGCAGAGTTGCAGCCTGCAAGGGGCTGGGGGGAGCAGGAGCAGGGTGGTCAGGCAGAAAGCGTCACATTCATGTGCGCACGTACATGTGCACATGGCTGCTAGGCAGCCTGGAGGGCAGCTCCCTATAGGTAAGTCTGGTAGGGGGGAGATTGAGGCCCCCATAGTGAAGGAGGGAGGGAGCTGGGCAGGCCTGGGGCTGGGGCTGGGGCTGAGGCTGCTGGCTAACTGGAGTGTTGTGTCTAGCAGCAGCAGAGGTGGCAGCATGGAGTTGTGCCTCTCACTGCTGCTGGGTGGACAGGGGGCACCTCTCCATAGCAGCACATGGCTTGTATTGGTGGCATCATGCTTCCTCACCTAGTCTCTCTCTGCTCTGCTGTGTCAGATCCCACCTGCTGGGCTGCAGAGGCCCCAGATGAAAGTGCAGCAGGGTGGGGAGGCCTGAGCCCGGACGGGGCAGTCCTCATCCCTCTCCAGTGGGCTCCGTTCTGGCCTGTGCTCCTGTGGGGGGTGTGGGGGTTTGGGCTCTATGCCCTGCTCTGCCACAGCAGCCACCACTTCTTGTGGGTGCCAGCCAGGGTTTGGGTGCTGTTGTGGGGGACAGGGGTCTGCAGACCTGTAGCTCTGGGAGCTGGGGGACCCCTCCAGAAGGGCTGAGGAGTAAGGGAAACCAGCAGGGCACAAGAGGCTATGGGTGGGAAGTGAGGGGTACTGGCAAGGACAGGGGGGGCTGTGGGGGGGGAGTGAGGGGCACCAGCGGCGCCAGGGTGCTATGGTTAGGAAGTGAGGGGCACCAGCAGGGCCCTGGAGGGTCTGTGGGTCAGGAGTGAAGGGGAAGGGCAATGGCACGAGCAGGCCAGCAGCATATTGGAGCTGCTCAGTGCCACAAAGTAGTCAGGGGACACAGCTGCAGCTGGACCCGCATCCTGGTGAGTGAAGGGGGCAGGGGGAGCTCTGATTTTTCCATGATAAAAACCCCCAAATTAAATGCCAAAATGCATAGGTATTAAGAATTTTAGTTTATTATTATGACTGAAGCACTGGTAGGCTTCCAGATTGCTTTAGAAATGGAAATAGAGCAATAAAACATTGTGTTCAACTGATACATATATATATATAAATCCATGGTTTTTTCCGTGATTAAAATGAAACACCTCTCTCTCTCTCTCTCTCATACAAAATATGAGAGAGAGAATTTGCAATTTTTAAACAGAGAAAACCAGGATCCTTGCTGATAAGTCCACAAAGTAAGTGCTTAGTGAGTTTATAAAAACTGCCACTGCTTACAGCCAAACAAGAAGAGTAGGTAATGTGAGGGAGAGTGGGTCTTGGCTTGATGGAGACTCTAGGTTATAACGAGGTGCAAGATTGATGCTCTTCTGAAGAATATGCTCCCAAAAATCTGGTTGATTTAAAAAACAAATGGTAGATTGTTCTTTATGATAGAATTGATTTTTATGGCTTTTCATCCCTTTCCGCATACCTAGCTTCTCCTTCAATGTTTCTCTCCCCAGGCAGACAAGATTGCCTTTCACTTCCACCTACCAAGCTGTACCTTATTAGCAAGTCTCCTTCAGTCTCTTTGCTAGGTAGTTAAGCTAAATATCTAACTTTGCATTCCTGTCTTCAAGAGCCCTATCTCTTCACTCAATCACAAGTATTGAATGTGGCACTGTTTCCTTCAGCAGACAAGAGCAAAGGACCTGTAATGTATATCTAAAAGTGCCAGTCACATTGATTGACATGGTGGGCTGCCAGCTAAGCTGGGGTACACCTTTGAAGAAGCACACATTTCATTTTGTGTTTTACCTACAGCAGGGCAAATACCACTGAGCATTAATCATTTACACTCACCAGAGTACTGCAAATAAATAGCAACATTCTCAGATCTGCTGCTTTGAATTGGTTGAGTTCATAAAGCCATGCACAGTCTGAATCCACAATGAACATTGTTTGGAGCCTGACTAATATACCATACAGCATTAACAACTGAAATGGGCCAAAAAAAAAAAGCTTTCCCAGGTGCCTCTAGGACCGCTCCTACTACTTGCACAGTCTATGGAGCTTTGTTATTTCTTCAGAAATTTCACACTGTAAGTTTTCTCTTTGAAGAATATGCCTCTGGCACCACAACCATTTTTATAAAATAGTATGAGGAGAGTCCCTTAACAAATAGTACAGACTACATTTACTTCCTTGCATTGCTATGAGATATAGTCAAAAAGCTTCTCAGATATTGAGAAGAAAACAATTCCTTTTCTCTAGGCAAAACAAAAGCACAGTATCCCATGAGAAAATGATCCTGCACTACTAGTACACTACTAGTAATGCGTAACACAGCGGGAGAGGGCAAACAGACCACTCATTCTTTAGAGTTATGTACTTAGACACTAAAAATGGGTGAACTTTTGAGAACTTTCCAGCCAGGAATTTGGGAGGAAAAAGGGAACAGTGGGTTGGAAAAGTGAGATGGGGACATTGGGATAAATTAAGTTAAAAGAATCAAGTAAGGGGGAAATGGGCAGAAAAAACCCTCTTTTTCCATTGATTCACTTCCCTCCAGAGTCTGGAATGGTATGCTTAGTCTCACCCATTCTTCTGATACCAGCAACCATCTAAGAGGCCTTTTGACAAAGCGTGTGTCTCATCCTTGTCTACTGCTGGTCCACAGAAAGGATGAGAAACTACAGCTGGTATTAGTCTGTCATTAAGTCATGCAGAAAAGGCCTGTGTGGCTCCAACTATTAGCAGACTACTAGGACCGAAACCCGCTGTGTCAGTATGATACCTCATGACATAATTTCCTTCCCCTTCTATTCCTATTTTGCTTTATTTGAATAGTTAACATTTTATTTTCCACGAGGCCTCTGCCTCATTCAGTAGAGGATGGTGCTGCTCTGTGGACAAATCAGTGTTAGGGACTGAAGGAGATGTGTTTGTAGGAAAAATCCCTCATTTGTTACAGAAGTTAGAAGGCATGTAGTGAACAAAGCAGGATATTGCAGGAAGAAAATGGATGACCTTATAGTTAAGGAAGTTGAATTATGTTCTGGGAAACTGATTTCTACCCCTGCCTTGGCCACTGAGTTCTAAGTGAAATAAAGATACGTGGGTCCAGATCTTTATGCAGACACCTAAAGACAAAGATTGGCCCACAGTAGGATTTTCAAGAATTACTCTAGGCGCTTTTGAAAATCACACTAGGGACCTACTTACTTTTTAAGGTATCTCTATTACCTTTGCCAATGAAGTCAACCAGGATTTCAGAGGTAACTATTAAATATGTGCTTCTAATTTTCTGGGTGTCTGCCTGAAGACATTTAAATACTTGCATTGGAAGCTGTACTTCAAGAATTTTGGAAAAATCAGACCCCTGGTGTATCAAATTGGACACACAGACTTTCAGGGCATACTTCTGATTACCCTGCCTGTGCTTGAGCTCCCCATATGTAAAATGAAGATAGTGCCACTCATTCATTATGCCGGGGCTTTTGTGAAGATTAATTAATGTTTATGAAGCACTCAGAGGTTGTAGTGATGAGCACCAAAAAACCCCCCATAACAGTTCTGTCTTCAGAGCAGGGTTTAATAAGTGTGCAGTTAATATGACACTGGGTGGGGGAGGGCATTGCGGAGATCCTGGGGTCAAAAAACCAACCCCCCCAAAAAGTGGGGTGTTGTATAAAGTGGTAGTGCACGCCACCCAAAACTGGATCCTTGCTGGCCAGAGTCATGCTCCAGCTGCCAGCAGGCTCCAAGCTGCAGGAGTGCTAGGGCTGCAGCTTTCCCAGCCCCCAGGACCCCAGGTAAGGGTGCTGGGTGTGCCATTGCTTCTTGTCCTCAGGGAAACTAATGTCTATGCTTGTGTGGCCATGGGCAGTGTCCAGATAAGCAATGGTGTGCATTTGCAGCAGCACAAATAGTAGCAGCACAAATTTGGGCCACAGTGCATGCCCCTGACCATGTGCTTCGCAGTGGGACACATTGTCCAGCTACTTCCTGTGCTGTGGGGGAGGCTGCCTGGGGCACAGAGTGACTCAGTGTGGGGCTGGCTGGCATTAAAATGTTCTTTTAATGTAGCTTTTAGGCAGTTCAGGGCTGTCTGCTCCACGATCTCTGTGTGCTGCGGAGCTCCCAGCTGGCTGGGGTACAGTGTGCATCAAGACGGAAGCAGCCAGCCCTGGGCTGACCGCTTCCCTATTTCCATGTGCCTCAGTGCAGGGGTTCCATTGTGGAGCCCCCACACTGAGGCACATGGAGATAGGGAAGCAGCCAGCCCAGGGCACACAGCGCCCTAGTCCTCTGCCTCGGCATATAGCGCCTGAGCCAGCTGTTTCACAGCTGGTTGGGGCACAGATTGCCTCAGACTGGGAGCTTCACATGCCTCAGTGTGGGGGCTCCACAGCAGAGCCCCAAGACTAAGGCACACAGACAGGGAGGGAGCAGGCAGCCCTGAGCTCCCTGCTCATCTGGAGCAGTGGTAGCCTTAGAATTGTTGGGGCCCTGGACAAGAGAGTCATTTGGGACCCCTTCAAGGCTTAATTTTGATGGCCTATAAGCAAGTTGGACATTTTCAATTTCAATTTCACTTCGCCCTATCCATGAAACTGCAATGAAAGTATCTTAATACAATATTGATACTACAAATATTCAGTGTAATTAAAATTTATTTTTATGAAGTGTGGGGCTCTAGTTGCCCAGTTTGCCCTCCCCTAAGGCTGCTGCTGCCTGGAGGCATGCCAGCCAGCCGGGAGTGGCTGGTTGGGACACTTTGTCTGGACTTTAAAACTCAAATAACCACAAGCACTGTCTCTGCATTTGTCCTGGCACACGCAAAGCACTTTGGTGTGCTTTGTGCCGCTCTTATCTTCAGGGTTTATTTTTTTTGCTTCTGGGAAAGCTTGATATCAAATTTTGGCCCACCGCTGCAAATTAGCAGTGCCATGCATTGTTTAGCATGCAACGTGTGCAGTTTGTGGTGCTGCAAAGAGGTTTCCAATTCCACAAACTGCAAGTGCCGGCACATCTGGATCCAGCCAAGGTGACGAAATTCAAGTTGCATGAGTAGTCTTAATTCTACCATTTCCTAACTTTATAGTGTTTGACTTTGCAACTCTAAAATGTTCTTTTAGTGCAGCTTTGCGTGTGTATTTTTAACACGGGATTTTTA
This sequence comes from Gavialis gangeticus, assembly GCF_001723915.1. NCBI lineage: Eukaryota > Metazoa > Chordata > Crocodylia > Gavialidae > Gavialis > Gavialis gangeticus. Next base: position 94,879,237 of record NW_017729034.1, read on the forward strand.
TGAACTCTCTTCAGTCTACTGGTAAATAAATAATTGGATTAAGGAAGAGTAAAGTGGCTTGCCTAAAGTTAGAACAAGCCTTTACTCAAACTAAAATGTTTCGAGAAAGTTTGTTTACTAGAGTGTTTTGCCTTCTTCTAATTTCTCCAAGGCAGGAATTGGAAACAATGAAGTACAATGAAAAATGCTGCTGTTAGGAAATTTCTAGTATTTTATTATTTCATAGACATTCAGGCTGGAAGAGACCTCAGAAGATAATCGGGTCCAGCCCTCTGCTTAAGGGGCAGGAAGTCAGCTGGGGTCAAAGGATCCCAGTAAGATAGGTATCAAAATGTTTCTTGAAAGTTTCCAGAGTAGGTACATGCACCACCTCTGAAGGGAGTCTATTGCAGGCTCTGGGAACATGGTTGGTAAAGAAGTTTTTCCTCATGTCCCCCCTATAAAGGTCTTTCAGGAGTTTCTGACTGTCATGGGGGCACTCGGGTGCCCCTTGCCTAAGTAGGGATTAGGGCCCCTGCTAATTGCCAGGGCAGCTCAGGTGCTGGTTGCTGGAGCAACCAGGCTGGTCAGGTGACCAGAAGGGGGCAGGGCCGGGCCCTTATAAACAGCCAGGCCGGAGCTTGGCTAGCAGTTCCCTTCTGGTAGCCTGAGGTGTAGGGGTGCTAAGCTGAGCAGTGCAGCCTGAGCACCCAGAGGGCTGCATTATGGAAAGGGTGGAGAGAAGCCTGACTGGGAGGCTTTGGCCAGAGAGCCAGGTGGGCCTGGACTTCATGTTATGTTACAGCCGGATGGCTTATGGTTCCATTGTGTATATCTCTGGAGGATCGGGTGAGCATGTAGGGGTGTGAGGAAGCCTCATGGGAGCTCCCCAGTAGTCTGGGGGTTCCTGGGTGCCCTGTTTGGGGCATAGAGCAGTGCCTGGGAGGCACAGCGGCTTGGCACCAGTGTAGTGCGGTGTGTGGGTTGAGACCCTAGCCCGTGAGGGCGGTACTCGGCCCAGTGAGGGCATAGAACATTGGTGAGGGGTCAGGGGGCCAGGCATGGCTATATGCCACCTGAGCCCTGGCGCCGGTGAAGGCCCGAGACAGGGCTGGCGTGCAGGCTCAGTGAGAGCCGTGGGCAGAAGTAGCGCAGGACAGACTCAGTGAGAGCAAGGAGCGCGGGTACGAGCCCGGAGAGGGCAGGGTGTGCGAGGCAGGGCTGGCGTACAGGCCCGGAGAGGGCCAATTCCCACAGCAGGGTGATAGCGTCAGGGGCGTGGGATAGAGCCCACAGCAGGGTGATAGCGTCAGGGGCGCGGGACAGAGCCCACAGCAGGGCGATGCGAGTGCGGGAAGCGCGGGTAATGCCCGTAGAGGGGCGAGTACACCAGGGAGCCCCGAGAAGGGCAGGGGCCAGTGTGAAGCCGAAGTAGGGTGTGTGTGCCGGTGAAGGCCCGGGACAGGGCTGGCACCATTAATAGTCCGAAGAAGGGCGATCGCGCGGGTACAAGCCCGGAGAGGGCAGGGTGTGCAAGACAGGGCCCAGAGAGGGCAGGACGAGCCCAGAGAGGGCGAGGGACCATCTGAGGTCTTATAGACATAAGAACGTCTGGGACAGCTGCGAGGCTTGGGGTGTGCTAAAGGGGAGGTAGGAGGCACGCATAGCCCACAAGGCTGGGGGTGCACCAAGTCACCCATAGATACTAGGAGATCAAAGGCAGCCTCCTATATTAAATTTATATAAGATCAAAGACACGGCGGGTGAGAATAAGAGGGTGCTGGATCTCCTAATTGGCATGGCAGGGGGCACTAGCGGGATCACGGCCGCTCCTAGGCCCCACGCCGTGACAGTGACCATTAGACCTTGTCTTCCCTTGGGGTGCTCTGGTGAACAGGTGTTCCCCCAGATCCTGATGCACACCCCTTATTTCAGATGGGCCTGAAATACCACAACTGAAGACTCAATCCATTCTCCAAAAGTACTCTTAGTGCTCATCACTGAGTGGATTCATATTTGTGACTAACCAATTAGATGGGTAGGTGGGTTAGATGGGTAGATGCTTTCTTGGCCCTTAGAAGGATTTGATCTAAGGGACCTTCAGTTCTGTGGTTCAGATGTTACAAATGGCAGGCATTCTCAGCTATTCTTTTTACTCTGTTAGAGCTTAATTTACCCTCAAGGAATTAAAAGATAGATTGGGCTAATAAAAAGTGAACAATCTTTCACATAAGAAATATAAGAGGAAATACAAGAGCTGGAATTTTAAAATGAACCCCACAGTGACAAGGGAACTTGCCTCCACTGGCAAACCAAAAATTATGGGGTGGCAATGTTGAGCACAGAACTACAGACAACAAAAATATTACTTGTAAAAGGGGAGACAAATTTGGGAAAAATTGTTATAAGAGGCAAAGAGGAATAAAGTAACAAATATACACCTATTAAAAGGGATAAAGGAGGAAGTTGTCAAAAACAACCCTGCCCTTGCAGCTGAGTTTTATCTGAGCATCTCTCAGGACAGATAAGGAGCCCAGCTGCAAAAAGTAAACAACTATTAAAATAATATGCACAATCTCAAATAACTCTAAAACTCAAATAACCAGAGACCGGTTGAAATGATTAATCCTAGCAAGACACTAGCACATTAATCTCTGGCAAACAAATTTTTTTAGAAGCACACACTGAAGCTAGTACCACACATGAATTGCATACTCCATCAAAAACCACCAAATGCCTTTGGTGTATCATGATTCCCCCCATCCCTCAAAGATCCTCCTACATCCTTCCCGCACTTCTAAACAGCAATGACAGAATTTGACTGAACTTAGTCAGTACAATAGAGTCAGTGATACCTAAGGACTGGAATAAATAAGGAGTCACACCAATAGTTAAAGGACTCCTATTCCTTCTTCCAAAGTCACTCTGGAAATCTCGTATAGAAAAGTAAGATGGTGCATGCCAGTGTTTCATAATTAAAACAGCCCAATCAGGAAAAGTAGGTTGGGTGCGCCCATGAGGAAACTATTATTTGTGCTGTGCAAATATAGCAAATGACAATGTAGTTTAACTGGTCATAAGAATCAACATAATATTACTGAAGTTACTTTTTTGTATAGTTGGACCCTCAGTATGTGATATATGGAAATAAAGAGGTCCAAAGGACACCAATATCAATGGAAGCCACTTCCTTTTATTTTAATGGAGTTTGAATCAGGCTCAGAAGGACTAACCTTAACCTTAAAGCCATGATATTATGGTATACTATCCTAAAACATCTTAGTTTGAAAAACTATAGGCTGTAACCTACTACTATGGTATATTGATGATATTTTTTATTACAAAATTTTTGCAAAAAAACAAGACTTTTGCAAAAAAATTCTTTAATTGCAAGCTTTCAGGCACAAATGCCCTTCATCAGGCATTGGAGAAAAGATTGTAAAAGTACTCCTGGGTAGAAATGAAAGTTCATATTTCATAGGATTTCACAGTGGAGTCAATAGATGGAAAACTCCTCTGGGCAGGCAGTTTATAGCTGGTATGGAGTCTCTCACCTCTATGTGAGGTTCTGTGATGATGCAAATTACCTTGAAACAAAAGCAAGGACAGTATCTTATGTTTCAGGTGGTCATAGTTGATATCTGCTTAGGAAAATTTGAAGATTTAATTAAAAAAAAATCAGCTAAAATTAGATATCTTGCATGTGTCAGGTATCCAGGTGGTAGCTGTATTAGTATAGAGGAAAAAGCAATCAGGATTCAGGAGAACTTTTAAAATCTTTTTACCAGCGCCTGATGAAGGGTGTTTGTGCCCAAAAGCTTGCAATTAAAGACTTTTTTTTTTTACAATAATTCTGTTGGTCTAATAATAAAAGATATCATCTCTATTACGAGTCCTGATTGCTTGTGAAGTAGTAAGCACTTTTACTTTACAAATTTCTTATAATTTAAGACTCCTCAAGAGGATGTGTATAGGATGATGGAACAGAATTCAATAATATGAGGCAACCCCAGCCCCAAAATATTGTCTTCAAGACTCAAAAGTTTTTAATAAGTATAAGCCTAATGACGAAATATTACTAGATGAGAACTAAGAATAAATTATCTAAAAAGCCAAAATGAAACAGGCAATTACAAGGATAATTCAGACAATTTTCCTGTAAATGTATGATATACATATTTTTTTAAATGATAAAAATATCGAATGCGTGCAAAGCCAATGAATCAATTTAAATGAATCCCAGTACCATCCTACATATCAAATGCATATGTGCATTGACATATATTTTGTGGGTGTCTCCAAGCTAAATTTTAAAAATTAAACTAGAGTCTGCTCCATATGTCCTATCAAGAATCGCGGATAATGTTAAATCTGAAAACAAATATTCCCTGAACTCTCCTTTCCACACCAGTCACTGTATTAACATAAAATAGATAAGAAAGGATAGCACTCTGTTAATTTAAAGTTATATTATAATAAGAAAGAAATAGAAAAAAGTACCATCATACGTATAAGACCTGATCAAGAACTTTAGATTTCTTAAAAACTGGCACATTCATAGTTCCTTACAAACTAGACTACTTGGTTTTTTGTGATTTTACTGATATTTATTTTTGATAGACTATGTGAGAATACAGTTATGCCTCAGCTAGGAAGTGCAGAGATACTACAGTGATGGGTTCAAATAAGAACCTGAAAGAACAACATGAACCATGTATCTAACTTATCTTTGGCTACAGTGAATATCAGTGTTGTTTGATCCTCAGACATATCTGGATATATTAAACATTCAATAGGTTATATTCAGGCTTGCATATACATATACATGCTTTCAATTAGTCTTTATTTTAATTGCTAAACCAATATTACAGAGAAGAAAACTGCTTAGTTTCTACTGCTTGTGTCCCAACATTTATTTTTCTTTTTTAAGCAGTCTGACAGTTGCCAGTAAGTGACCAAGAAGTGACAAATGCAAACTGAAAGCCCAAAGGCCATATCCTACCATAAGATCTGTGCAAGTTAGGCAGACAATTATTCCCTGTTTATAGGATCTCTATCCATCTCAGATGCTTTCATGCAGGTTGTTTTTTTGCCTCCTATACTACCAGTAGAGTTTCTGCCATGGCTGTACATGCCAAATTAAGGCATTGAACATTTAGGGCATCGTTGTTTGGACTACTGTAATCAGTATAGGCCTTGATTAGAATCTCCTTCCTTGGATCTAGTGACAAGTTTCTTACCTGAGTAGTAGTATTAATATTAATGCAGTCATTCAGATGAGTAAATGCTCACCAATGTGACTGAGGATGTACAATACAATTGTTAGTCTGAAAAGGACAAGAGCCAGAGAGAACTTACTGCAGGCCTGTCAAACAGAAACTCTCTTTTAATTGTGAAAGGAACAAACCTTGAATGGAGACAAAAAATATGTAGACCCATAATTCACTTTTTACAGAGTAGAACTGCACTGTAGCAAGGCTGGAGGGAGGTTCACAAAAGACTCCTTGAAAAAGTCCTTGATCTTTCCTGATCAACCCTTGCACATGTCAGGCAACGTAAGTCAGATCAAGATGGTTTAGGAGTTTTAACCAGGGAAACTGTCTTGGTTAGATAATTCTGCTAGTTCTTGAATCGTGAGGGAAAATTTTGGTACTAACAAAGTCAATGGGAGTTTTGCCACTGTCTGCAGGCAGTGAGGTTAGATTTCAGAGTCACTATTCCAGCAGGTGACATGCCTTAATTTCATTTCTTTGAGCTGTGGCACATCTTTAAAATAGAGATTTTGTTCAATTTAAAGCACTATAGCAAAGAAATTAGCTTCTTTTTTTTGTTTGTTGAGAGACATGGGAGGTTGGAGTTTTCCAGACTTTGCTCCCAAATCAAGATTTATCTGGGCGTTTTGCTTCACTTAAAGGAAATCTCTTCCCTTTTTTGGTTTAAAGCTCCCGGAAGCCTTATGGGAGGGAAACCTATGAATTGTAAGCCTTATGGGAGGGAAACCTATGAATTGTAAGTCATTATTAGTTGCTAGTTATAAAAAGAAATTGCTCCATGAGGGTATTAAAGCACAACCCACACAGATAATGTCCCTCCATCTGCCTTATGTAACATCTTATCTGTAATACAGGCTATTAATCAAAGGGCTCAAAGATATTCTCTAATGTGACTCAATCTAGCAAATAAGAGGCAGCATACATGTTCCCAAAATTAAAAGAAATAAAAATAAGTGATGTGCATTTCAACAATGTTGGAAAATGGACAAGCTAATAATCTTGGTGTCCATACTGATATACAGGCACAACAACGTATCTAAAAAAAAAATCATCTTAAATAGAAATGGCCCAGAATATTACAGGGAAGGAGGCCACCTTAGCTTTGCAACATTTTAGGCTTGCAACATTTCATACAGAATTTATCATGCTGTCCTTGTGCATGGAAAGCAAAAATATTCCCCATTGCACTAGAAATATTCCCCACTGCACTTAGATTTCATAAACATTAGGGGTGGAAGGGACCTTAGAAGTTCATCATCGGGTCCAGCCCCCTGCCCCAGGGGCAAGAAGTCATCAGGGATCATAGGATCCCAGCAAAATAAACATCCAGATGTCTTCTGAAGGCGTTCAGAGTAGGTGCTTGAACCACCTCTGGCAGCAGTCTATTTCAAACCTTGGGGGCTCGGACAGTAAAGAAGTTCTTCCTTATGTCTAGCCTGAAACAGACATGGAGGAGTTTGTGACAGTTTGACCTTGTCATCCCTTGGGGCACTCTGGCGAACAGATGTTCCCCCAGATCCTGGTAAGCACCCCTGATAAACTTATAGGTGGCCACCAGATCACCCCTGAGCCTCCACTTTTCCAGGCTGAAGAGTCCCATGGCTCTCAGCCTCTCTTCATAAAGTCTGCTTTCCTGACCTCTGATCATGCATGTGGCCCTCCTATGCACCCTCTCAAGCTTCTCCACATCCTTTTTGAATTGTGGAGCCCAAAACTGGATGTAGTGCTCCAGCTGTGGCCTCACCAAGGCTGAGTACAATGGGAGAATGATGTCCCGGGATTTGCTTGAGAAGCATCTATGTTTTGCTCGCTTTACTAGCAGCAGTATCACACTGAAGGCTCATGTTCATCTTGTGGTTAATCATGACCTCCAAGTCCCTTTCGTCCATAGTGCTAGCCAGCGTAGCACTGCCAAGCCTATAAGGATGCTGTAGGTTTTTCTTCCCAAGGTGAAGAACCTTGCATTTTTTGGTGTTAAACACCATCAGGTTCTCGTATTTCCTGAGCCTGTCCAGGGCAGCCTGGATCACCCTCCTGCCCTCAGGTGTGGATGCTTTACCACAGAGTTTGGTGTCATTGGCAAACTTGGCCAGTCTGCTTCTGATAACAAATGTCCACATCATTAATGAAGATGTTTAATAGTAGAGGCCCAAGGAAAGAGCCTTGGGGCACCCAACTGGTCACAGGGCACCACGATGATTGACTTCCATCAACCACCACCCTTGACAGAAAAATCCCATGCACCACTACAGGCTTGGGACCAACTAGCTAACCAGCAGCCCCACAGAAAAGGACCCAGGTGTTACAGTGGATTATAAGCTGTATACAAGTCAGTGTGCCTTTGTTGCCGAGAAGCTAACAGCATAATGGCCTGTATTAGTAGGGGCATTGCCAGCAGATCAAGGGAAGTGATTCTTCCCCTCTATTCTGCGCTGGTGAGACATCTGGAGTACTGTGTCTAATTTTGTATCCCCCCACTACACAAAGGATGTGAACAAGTCGGAGAGAGTCCAGCAGAGGGCAACAAAAATGGTTAGAGGTTGGGATACAGGACTTGTGAAGAGAGGCTGAGGGAACTGGGTTCATTTAGTCTGCAGAAGAGAAGATTGAGGGGGGATTTAATAACAGCCTGCAAATATCTGAAGCGGAGTCCGAAGAAGATGACGCTAGACTGTTCCCAGTGGTGGCAGATGACAGAATAGGGAGCAATGGCCTCAAGTTGCAGCAAGGGAGGCTTAGATTGGATATTAAGAGCAACTGTCTCACTAGGAGGATGATAAAGCACTGGACAGGGTTAGTTAAAGAGGTGGTGGACTCTCCACCCTTGGAGGTTTTTAAGGCCTGGCTCGACAAAGTCCTGGCTGGAATGGTCTAGTTGGGGATGACCCTGCTTTGAGCAGGGGGTTGGATTAGATGATTTCCTGAGGTCCCTTCCAACCCTTATTTTCTATGATTCTGTATCAAGGAATGGTTGATCTGGAAACCCTCCGGGAATAGAATGCACCTTACTGAATTTGAATCAGTGAATAAAACACACAAAAAGTCTTTGCCACTGGTAAAAAATATGATGCAACTAATCAAGGCAATACTACTGCAACATACCCTTAAAACTTAATGTAAGCAACCCTTGAATTATTTGTATCGCTTTCTAAAGACCTGTGCTACAAAACTGTGGCTGCTTGGCACTTTCTCTCAGTAATCAGTATAACCATCCCTCCTATATATGAGTTAATGAGGAAAAGTTCCTTCTGTCCCCTCCCTGCATGATGCTAGTGTCACTTACTGTTAAAACTGACATTTGTTGGCAACAATATTGCTTTTGCAGGGTTTTATATTCTATCAAAACTATGCACACAGCAGTTACCTCCAAGAGTGTGGATTCTTAATTAGCTATTAATCTTTAATCTTTTCAGTGAAGCTAATCAACAGGTCAGCTGGTAATGTCCCTCTCTCCCTCCCTTCCTTCCTTGGAAACAGCTGTTTAAGAACAGCTTGAACTAATGAGACAGGCTTTTATTTTGTTGATGGGCTGATGAACTCTGTGTTATCAGCTCCTTGCTGGCTTCCTCATCTGTCAGGTTTGCAGACAGTATGAAGAAACAGGGAGAGGGAGATTGAAAAGCTGTGTATCATCAATTGTTGCATGCACTACACCTTCCCCCCCCTTTGCCTCAGAGTGCTAGGCGGTGGCACCACTTGTTGTGGACACCATTAGGTCAGGAGGACTCATTTAGAGTGAGAGAAACAGAACTGAAATCTGCAGGGTCTGAGAGGGACCTGTTGGCTGCTAGAAGAATGGGGGTTTGCTCTAGGACCCTTAAGCAGTCTCTCTTTTGATCAAACAAATGCATCAAGGTGTGGCAGGTGAGTGAAAAGGGGAGGGCACCCTGGAGCTGGAGCAGAGCAAGGGTTGCATGGTCACAAGGGGGCATCGCGGCTGCCTCTGGAACACTAACCTTGCTACACTATGAAAAAGAGTCGTGAGACTCTCAAAATTTGAAGATGTGATCTAGGATTTGATACAATGTATAAGCCTGCTGGTCTACAACATAGCTGTCTTGATGACTTACCATGATTATTGCCAAATAAAATGGGAGTAGAACCTGTTCATCTGATGCATCATAAAAAAGTCAGGCTGGGACTTCAGGAAGGTCATGTAGTCCAATCCACTGTCATGGCAGGATCATTACTATCTGAACCATACTAGAAAACTGTCTAATCTACTCTTAAAACTTCTGAGGATGGAGATTCCATAACCTTTCTAATTAGCCAGCTCCAATCCTCCTTCGTAGTAAGAAAGTTCTTCATAAGATCCAACCTAGATTTCCCTTGCTTCTATTTCAGACTACATGTACTGCCCCTGCAGCCATAGAGAATAGTCTACCAGCATCCTTTCATATAACCACTCTTTTGAAATTTGAAATCTATTATCAATTGCCCCCTCAGACAAACTAAACAATCCCTGTTTTTTCAGACTTTCCTCATAAATCATGTTTCCTAGACCTTACACTAGATTTAAACAGTGTTGAAGATGAAAAGTATTAGTTAAAATAAAAGCTATAACAGAGTAAAGATCCATTAAGTATCCTTTTCCCAACCAGGGATAATACTAAATTATATACATGAAGGTTGAATGCCACTTCTTTACATATGTCCTTATACATTTGTGCCAAATATAGTACTATTGTTGGGGAATTTGTTCTTGACCTTGCAGAAAATCAGTTTAGACTCTTGAATTTGGATTTATTAGAATAACAAATACATGCCAAAAAGGTATATTAATGCTCAGAAAGCAGCATTCAGAATTTATATTTTTCAATGCTGGCTGTTAGGGCTCTGCTTCAACTGCAGGACTACCAAACTGAATTTTAGTTCATTTGTAGGAAAATGAACTTAACTTTCCTGACAATAAAAGATAATGAAGTACTGGTGGAACAACCAAAGCCTTCTCAGTAGAAATCAAACACTACAAAAGTAGTATCACAGGGCTGAAAAAGACAGTTTTGCTTCTAAGCAAGCTGTTTATAAATGTGACATTTGCCAACTTGACATTTGTATTGAAGTAGCAGGAACAAAATTCACTAGTACACTACGGGAGAGGTTAATATGATATGGTTATAATGTATAAATAAAACCCAAATGCATCAAGACAGTGGGAATGCAGCTGATTTGATAAGCATTTAATATTCTGTTCATGAAATTAAAACTTGAAAGTGATTACTTTGAGCTAAGAGTTATTCTGGAAAGTCCTGTAGTAGATCAGTGATTTTGTAGTGTGTTAATGAATGGCTGTCTAGTGATACTAGTTATTACAAGTTATTTACATGAAAAATTCCCATTTGCATTCTAAATTACCTTTCTACTTTAGGTAATAAATCCTTTTAGATATTTAATAAGAAGGTTTTTTTTAATGTTATGAGTGGCTAGGCCATTTAATCAATGAGCCTTACGTGAGTGTTATTTTCCAGTTACAGTATTTTTACCATGTGTTATAAATCTTTTTGTTTCTTTTAGATTCTATTCAGTTCCTTAAAAGAAAACAAAACAACTGTAACAGCTGTAAAGGCTTGCTTGGCTACGACTGAGTGGGTGAGCTGTGCCTAAGAAATTTGCAGGAAAGGCGGCAAAAAGTTTGCAGAGGGTGCAACAGATTTTCCAAATGGAGGGTATGATGTGCACAATGCATGCCTTTGCTGGAGGATTTGAACTGTAACCAGAGGCCCCCCACCAATTGCAAACCCTGGGCTCTGATTGGCTACTATGGAGCCATAAAAGCTGAGGGAGGGAATAGCAGCTGGGGAGAGAAGGACAAAGACTCAGGTCTCCTTCCCCCAGGCAGAGGGAATGGAGCTGAGGCTTGTTTGGGAGCAGACTTCAGGACAGAGGAGAGACTGAGTCATCCCAGGAGAAGCCGATTCCCCACCCTGGGTCAGAGCTGTGCAATCAGGGACACAGGTACCCAGGAAAAGAGTGGGGAGGGGTTGGTAAGCTGGGAGAAGCTGCCTGGTCAGGGACTTGCAGAGGGAAGTCCTCTGTTTGGGCTGGAAAGGCTTGTACTGCAGGGACAGAGGGCTGCAGAGGGAATCCCCTGTCTGCATGTGGAGGTGCTGGGGACAGAGACAGCCCAGAGAGAGCGCGGGCTGTGAGAATCCCAAATCTGCATGGGTGTGTGAGGGGACACTTAACCATTAGTGTTTACAGAAAGTGTATTTTTCAGAAGGGAACTAAAGAAAAGAAGTCTGTTACCTGCAGTGGCTGATCGGAGACTTGTTTTTTTGCTGAGTTACCAAGAAAGAGCAAAGAGTCCACCTTCCCCAAAGCAGGAAAAGCCTCGCCTCTGCCACCCAGTGGTGGATCATAGTTAAAGCTACATTGCCATTTATTGTTATGGCAAGGGAAGGGGAGTGTGACCAGAGCGAAATCGACCTGGGGTATGGTGGTGGTGGGGGGTGGGAAACGGGACTGTTTTGAAGTGTTATAACCAGGTGAATGTAATCCATTGAGGTTGTTTGATGCAAGTGGGACCACCCAGTGTGGTGGACTTACTCATTTATTGTTGCAATTGTAAATTCTAGTCAAATTGTTGGTTTTATTATTAACCATTGAGATATATACGTGTGTGTATATAGTCTCTCAATGAATCTTTTGTTTTCTGTATATAGTTGTGTATAATAAAGAAACCCATTTGTTTATTAGACTTAAAGTAAATTCTTGAGCAGCGTGGTTGAGGGACACACCTCTCCAAGGGACACCTCAGTCAGCAGACCTGCCTGAGGGGTTCCCAGGGCTACTGGCACCCTGAGGATCCAGAATCCAGCATATCACCTGGCCTAGTGTGCCAGCAAGGGTTACATAACTAAAAAGAAAAGAAAAAAAAATGTGACACAGATCCTACACACTCACACCCCCCTCAGCCCACTTAAATAAAACTAACTTTTTTGGAGTTGTCAATATTAATTTAGTGTCTGTTTCAAATGTTCAGAATCCAGCATGGTGTTTTGTACATTAAAATAGACAAGAATACTTTCCTTTTAATTTTTAAAACATGGAAGAGGAATAATTTTCTGAACCAAGACTAGGCTGACTCATGGTGTTGCACCTGCTGTGATTCACTAGGGAGAGGCTGAGAGTAACTGGCCAAATTCTATTATGTTTGTGGAAAGATAAATGGCTTGACAACTTCATTTTACCATTACTTGTATCCACTGCTGGCACTTGATTTATTCCTCATCTGTTGTGAACATTAATCTTTCAAATAAGCAGCAACTAAGGTCCTGCAACTATCCTCTCTAACTCCAAAGTTTGTGGTCAGGTGACTCTCTCACAAAGTTATGAAACACTTTTTAAAAAAACCAAAGAGCACATATTATTACACCCTAACATATCAAAAGGTATCGGTGACCTAGCCTGTAAATAGGAGGGTTACCAAGGAACATAAGGAATACCCAACATTAGTCTTTTGGAAATATTTAATGGCAAGAATCATTTTTATTCTTCAAGTCTATTAGCTAGATTGGAGGGGTACAGCATGTATGTAAAATCAGCCAGTCATCTTTCTATTCTGTCTAGTATAAGCTCCATATGAAACTAATAGTAACTCAAATGGTCACCTCAACTCCATAGTCATTTGCAGTCAGATCCACCATCAGGTAGAAGCTTAGATGTCAGAAGAGAAAGCAAATGAGCTAGCCTAGTGCCAACCTTTTATTTATTTCTTTATTTAGCACCTCACATAGAAATAAATACATGGTTTGTATTTATGTCTACTCTTACAATACAGAAAAGATACTAAGGCAGAGAGAATAGCTTCTAGGGTGGCAACACTTGTTTGCCTAGAGATTCAGAATGGGTCAGTCATGGAAGAAATAGGCTAGTACTGATACAAAAAAATCCACTTTAAGGATATGGATCTTCCAAATCTTAATATTTGGGATAGCCAAGCGGGGGTGACGCTATATATCAGTATAAAGCAGAGGTAATATTTCACCTTGCCCATGAAGTTGCAGGATAAACTGAAGTATAGGGAACATAACGGATGTAATAGATACTGCATGGGTTTGAGGACCAAAGAGGACATTCTGAGCCGGTAAGTTATATTATGCTAAACCCACATTGATGGCTGGATGTTTCCAGGATAGATTGGTGCTGCTGGAGCTGCTGTAAGCCCTACTAGCATCATCCTTTTTTCTTATTTATTCTGGCACTCCCATGGACAGAAAACATCACCAAAGACCAACTTCTTTGGGATGCCTGCCAGCATCATGAATAGAATTTGTGGAAAATAACTCAGAGCAGAGATGGTGCAAATACTTAGAAAGAAAGCCATTAGAAGTTTAACAAAAACACAAAAAGACTGCAGCTTAGTTTAGCTAGGGATATACATATTCCTGAGTAGGACCCAGCCTGACTTAGGCTGACAACTATAATGAACTGCAAGAAAAGTCTCTAATAGCAAAAAGCAAAGTTCTAAATTATAATAATTTCAGTTGCCCATGAATAAACACATGCTTAAAGTCCTCCTTATTTCTTACAGGACACTAACACTTGTAAGAGAGGTCTGAACTAGCTCAGATCTGTGTCAGTCCTAAGTATAATATACTTCTGTACAGATTTAGTGTTGCAAAAGCAGCAGAATATGATTTGAAGGCTGCAAGACTGCTATGTTAGACTGACTGATCTGTGTGGGTACATCAACATAAAACAAAATGGAAGATGCCACAAAAAGTCAAATGATAAGATAGCTTGGAAATCGATTAGTGAAACAGACTGATTCCCGCAAGGTTAACATTCACATAAGTTGCAGAGAATGGACAATTAGATAAATGACGTTACCAGCACAGCAGGGTAGAATTTTCCTTATTACCAAGATAAGGAATTATTTGTAAATGATAAGTATATATAGACACACAAACTTATCATGTTATATATGGTAGCCTCTAAAGCCAACTAGATTTCTGTTGACATATGTAAGTAGGTTTATAGAATGCAGTGTCTATGATGGATCAGGGATTATGCAAGAAGCAAGGTTTGTTTGATAATACCATTTGGGAATAGCCACTTTATTTCCATAATGGAGAAAAGTCAACTTTACTTGGTATATCACTTGACTCAAGGAAGGGAATTTTTTTGCCCAAAATTTGTCTAATGTCTCTCCCAGTGACAGAGTTGGTTCAGTAAAAGACATATTTAAGGACAACATTTGTCAAAGAAACAATATGAGAAATTAAGGCAAGCATGATAACATATTCAGCTATGGCTCAGAATTTGTTTTTTTTAATAAGTTAAAATCACAGTGTCACAAGCCATACTGGTGGACTCCAGAAGCTCCAGACCCTCTCCTGCAAACTGCACCTGCCTCTCCTTGAGTGCAGACTGTATCTTATTCAACAGACTCCTATGCTGAACAAAATCCCAGTCTAAACCAGCACCCTGATTGGATCGTATATCTTAATTTAAGCAAGGCCTCACCAACTCTTCATAATGGTTTGCCCTAGAACTTATGTTAGAGAAATGAAATATAGGGTCTGCCATTTCTGTGGAGATGGTATGCCTATAATTATTAATTGCTCTGAAAAGCCAGTGCCCCACAGACAATCATTAAGGTATATAAGACAGAAAAACGATGTATTACACAAGAAAGAGAGCAAGCAAGAAAAGTAACTTAGATTTGGAGGCAAAATACACAATTAAATATATATATATATATATTACCCTGTTTCTCTAACTAGAAAACAAAACGGATTATTTCATTGCCCCAGACAGAAATCTGATAAGTTATGTATTTATCTTCAACTTAACTACAGCCAAGGAAGACAGCAACATACATATCTTCTTATCAATATTGTCCATCAGCTAATTTTGACTTAAGAGGGGACTGGTGCCCTCTCAGCATGAGATTTCCTTTGGAAATGCACTTCAGTCATTGTCTGAGTAAATATATATTTACTGATATATATATATTGATATATATTTACTGATATATATTTACATTGTCTGAGTATATATTCCTCCCTGTAAGCTAGGGTCTCTCTCTGTCTGTCTCAGATACAAGGGCTGGAAACTGGAATGTGGCTTACCCATGCCAGAGACGAGACAAGTTTTCCTTTTCCCAGTGAGGGAATTGGACGCTTGTGACTGCTTCCCAGGAGCCCTGGGGGAGTCTCCACCCCGGCCAGCTTCCAAGTCACAAC
>NW_017729034.1:94899678-94917883 GCF_001723915.1 Gavialis gangeticus
ATACATGGGCTGGTCTGTGTTCTAATTAGAACACTCTAGCATGGCCTCACTGGCACGTATATAAGCCACTGCATGTTTAAAAATGGCCACTGAGGTTCTTTATCTAAAACTCATCAAAAGAGGTTTAGATAAAGCATCCTGTGGCCATTTTTAAAGTTGTGGGGGCTTAATACACATGACAATAAGGCATTTTAATTAGAGCGGTACTCTGGGAATCAGTTCAATGCCTGTCTTAAATAAAACTATACAAATTTTAAAAAATTATATGTAAAGTCATGGTTAATGAAAACATAAAAGTGATAAAACTAAATAGAGCTTAACTTTAGCTGTAAATAGAGACCAAACATGTCTCTTGGCCAGACACTGGACAGCAGAAATCCAGTTTAGAGAAATATCTGTATATTGTAAGTAGTGTCCCCCAAAAATCAATCAGTTATACAGTGGCAACCATGAAGCATATCCTGAAAATTATTGTTTATTTTCATGAATGTATTAAACAATTTTGTTTTCTTTGTACTACTATATAACAAAAAGCTAGTTAACATATTTTCTTGCAATTCACCACACCTCCATATATAATTCACACTTTGTTTTTGAGAGGCAGGATAAAGAAGAAAATATTACTTGCAGAAACCAAGTATCAGCAGCTGGGGAGCCATGCCTGCTGCCAGCTTCACCCACTTGGATGGGGCCTGTACACCAACTCCATGAGATATGTCCAAGATCTTGTGTGGGGTCTGATTCACTATGTTGAGTCCAACCCCACGTCTGCTCCAAGGCCAAGTCCTGGGTCCAACTCGATCCACAGGATCATGGTCTAGGGCTGATCCCATGTGCTAAGTCTGACCCTGTGCCAGCTCCAGGGTCACATGGTAGCTCTGACATAGCATATCAAGTCTGCTCCAGACACTTGCACCAGGTCTGGAGCTGTGTGCAAGTCCCAGCTATGCTTGACCCCAGGTACTGATCCAATCTGGCATTCAGGGCCAGATCATTCAACCAAGAGGCTCCCCACAGGTCTGCACATTTTCAGGGAGAGAACATTGCTTGCTATGGTTTTTAGAGCTGCCAGATTTCCAGACCCATGGGGCTCTGGTTTTTTTCACTTATAATGCGTACCCCAAGTTTTACCAGGTTGTTTTGGTGAAAAGATGTAGGTTATGTGTGAGAAAATATGGTAATAACTTGCTGTGGACTTTCAAAATTTGTATCTACCCCCTACTCAAAAGTAACTATTGAATAAATACACTATAGGATTTCTTAAAAAAAAAAAAAAGAAAAAAAAATCATTGCACAGTCAATTGCTGTAATAGGCTTCTTGTAAATTCAGTTATTGTTATGAATGTCTGTTCATTGTTGAACTGTCCCTATAAAGAAGGCCTATTGCATTAATATGCATATACTAGATTTCTAGAATGTATAGTGTAAAGTAGTCATATAATCTATTATCCCAACCAAGTGTGTTCTGTTCTATGTAGGTTCTTCTACCACCTTATCACAAGTAGGGCACTTAGTGACAAGACAGCCATTGATTATGTGCAGCTTTTTCCCCTCCCTCTTAATCTCTGAGGGCACGTCTACATGTTCATTACTGTGCAGTAGTTATGGTACATTAAGTTTAGTACTTGAATAAGTGGCCCCCAAGTAGTAAATCAATAAACAGTAACTGGCACTCCTGTTCAGGAGTGCCAGCACACAGCTTTTTAGTGACACTCACTGCACAGTAGCTTACTACTACTGCGCCCTAATGTATTAGCATGGTTTTTGTCCTGCACGCTAATGCACAGAATTAGGCTACTGCTCAGTTAGTGTCTCATGTAGACATGCCCTGGGATAACTATTTGTAAAATGTAGTAGTTTGGTGATGGAGAGAGGATTTATTATTATTTTATTTTTCTACATAAAGAAGTTATCACAAGTAGGGGTGTAAAGTTTCAACACATTAGCTATTGGTTGGTAATGTCAATGTACACAAACTCATAGTCAACAGCAAGGCTAAGTATAGAGAGTCAAAAAGCCTGAGGCTGAATCAATTCTTGCAGGTTAGTCTAAGCTACATAGATTGAACCAATAAACAAGTGAACAGACATTCACTTTTGATTCTGGAAATGTAGCCACATGCCTGCAATGGCCCAGGCCAGAAGCTGGGGGGTACTACAGCATGCCTCTCTGCTTTGCTGGAGCAGACAGCTTGAGCTAAGGCTAGCCCACCCACCCTGTAAAAGGGCAGAGAGAGTTGTGGCAGAAGTGCAAAGCATCTTGGGATGCTGGGGAACTGTGAGTGAATTTGCATATGGAGGGGATCTGGGACAGAAGTTCAATAAACCGATTTAATCAAAATCAGTTAAGTCTGATCCAACCTCCATCCAGTTTCATTTTAATCTGGTTTTAGCCTTTTTAAAAGTGGTTTATGTGCACTGAATGTCTGTTGTGTTACAGATTTGAACTGGTTTTCGATCACTTATACTGGTTTATGGGTAATTTCTGTCCCTTGTCCAAAGGTCCACCTGAGTCTAAAGGACCAACAGGCTAGCAAGATTATGGCATGTCAGTTTCTGCATTCAACAACACACACAAAAAGGTGCAAGCTGACTAGACTCACATAGAGCTGCTTTAACTTCATAGCAAAAGTGAGCGGGTTCCTATTGATAGCAAGCACAGTCTTCAGCCTGAGTCAAAAGTAACATCATGCTTCCACAGCCAGAGCAAGATGCTCTAAACTGTTCTCCTACAATACGTACAAAGTTACTCATGCCTTTACATAAGAGTAGAAAGCTACCCTGTATTTACCAGGAGGGGAAACAGTAGAAACAGTGCCAAGATGTACCTGATGCACTGTAAACTCACATCCTAATTCACCTCTCAGTAACATGTCCATGTGCCCATACCACAAACATGCATTCTCCCAAAGTCTTTGTTAAAGGCAAGACTGAAACAGCGCATCTTGCACTTGGAGTGGAAGTGATGAGCTATGTGATGATCCTTAGTTCCTTGGGAGTTTATTCCACAGTCTCAAACTAACTTCTGAGAAAATGATCTTCTGTACAAACAAGCTTCACCTTTATAGTAGAAAGTTCCACTCTGCCAAAGGATTGCAGCAGCTGCCTATCATTTGAATGCTTAGGACAGGGATCAACAATATGTTGCAGGTGAGAACTGCTTTAATAGAGCTCAACTTCGAGTATGCAGTGCTTCCAACCCAGCTGGCACCACCGTTGCTGCTGGAAGCAAAGCCTCAGTTACAACTCCCCGCCTCAGTGCCACTGCCACCTCTACCCCCAGCTGCCACATGGGCAAAACCCCTGCCTCTGCAACCCTGCAGTAGCCCCATGGCTTCATAAGCCAGATAAAATGGCTCTGTGGGCCACAGCGGGCTATCATGCAGAGTGACAGGCATCTGATTGTCTGACTGGCCCTGCTGATTGGCCTGGGAAATTTGAACTCGGGTTAATCAGGCCGGCCAGAGCAGTCGGCTGAGGACGCCGGAGGGAGCACACAATGCCCCCAGTATCCCCCGACCCTTGAGGCAGTGGCGACAGTGGAAGCAGCAGGGATTGGCAGCTAAGAGGCAGCTGTGGCAACGAGAAGGTAAGCCAGGGGAAGGGAGTGAGTGGGGCAGGGTCCTAGGGCAACATCTTCATTAGCAACCTGGACGAGGGTGTGGAGAGCACCCTGTTCAAGTTCGCTGATGACACCAAGCTTATAGATTCAAGATTGGTAAATATGTCACAAATTATTCTGTAAGTCTGCATGTATGAACATACAAACAAATTTTAGAATGATGGTACATTATTATAGATACTTAATCTACCTGCATTTAGAGGAAGTCATTTTCTCAGCCTCCACACATGGGCACACATTTATACAGGGAAGATTCAGGCTGTGTTTCTGACAACACAAACCAGAGAACACGGATTTAGGGTGGAAAAACACTTTTCTGGGGGAAGATTATGGTGTTTTGCATTCTATTCTGAAGCCATTGCAGCCTTGGAAATGGAAAGTGCTTGCTAGGAAAGGGGTGAAAACCAGTATAGCTGCAGGATTGACTGAATTAGTACATTCTCCATCAGTCTCTGCTATGGGATGGCTATAAAACCCTGACTCCAAGTTAAAATGGCATTGCTTAATGGTACTACCAGAATAAAATCTTTTCCTTCATTACAGAATCCCCATCAGGACTGGGTTACACTACAATTTGCGTTTCTTATGTGCCTCTGGCAGATGGCCTGATTGCCTAGCTTTATTCCACATTTAGACCATAAAAGGATACTTGAAATGATTCTACTTGTCTTCCATTTGAGAATAGTTTTTACAAATCACCGAAAACCAAGTTTTTCAAGAGAAAATATTTATTTCACAGACTGGCCAAATTTCCGTAGTGACTGTGTCACCCAAAAACATCTGTCACCTGACAACATCATGCCCAAGGTTTCAAGAATATCGGGCGTTTGTTTGGGTTTTTTTGTAAATCAGGTGGTTTGCTGCTGTGGTGTGCAGTAGAAATCAGAGTGAGCACATGTTTGTTTCATGTTTGCCTGTGATTACAAGGAACTGAACTTGATGACCTGGTCCCTCCCTACGCATATGTTCCTGTCTTCCATTCTGGGGCCTAAATAGTCAGATTGCAATACATAAAGTAACTAAATATTATACTTAATTTTTTCTCTTAATTTAGAAATCCTGGGCTGCAAAACATTTGACTTCTCAAAATAGAATTCCCCAGTCCTCAGCAACTGGCTGTGAGCAAAAAACCATTCACATGGGCAGGACAATTTCTGAAATTCAGACACCAGCCTAAGCATAAGCTGTAATCATCACATGCAAGTTTAATTCTCCATATTTTCCTTTGGTCTAAGTCTCTGGGGAATAGATAATGTAAATTACTCAGAATATATAGCTAAATGCAACATACTGAAGACATTTTCAAATGTCAAAAATGTCCCAACACAACTACATAATATGGAGTAATAGTCTTAAATAATCTTTCAGCTCTATACAGCAATTTTTCCTCAGCTTCACATTTCATTTGATATTATTCTGAGTCTAATACCAATTTCTTATTTAGTTTCCAGCGCCTGAGACCACTTCTGTCTTTTCCTTTTCCACTGAAATATCAAGCACATGCATAAATATTCTTGCTGATTCACAATAGCAGCAAAAAAACTTTTTCCTCCTACCTGACCTCTCTGGGGATGATAAAGTTAACTCTTGTAATGCTTTGTTCAAAATTAGGAAAGGTAGCCTCTTATTGGAGTCTCCCAAGCTTGGAAAATTACGGATTGTACTTTCTTTTGAATTATACTTCTCCCTTTTTTGGCTAGTTATCAGTACAAGAAAGAAACTCTAATGATGTTAATTTTAACCAGTACTGTAACTTAGAGGGATTATCCTGGTAACGTGTTCTTGGACACCAGCTTAGAACAAAACCACTGCTGCTGCAGCCACACAATTTCACTGGCAGCAACAGCAACTGAAAGTCACCACTGCCTCTATGTGTGGCAGTTGCCCCAGGCACCTGGCCCCATTGCTACACCACCAATTCTAACAATACAGTCCTCTTCAAAGTATTTATTGCAACTTTTACCCTCCATTACTATTTCCTCACATGCTGTGTAAATCTTTCCTATTTAGCATTAGAAGCATCAGGACAGCTTGTCAAAAAAGCATCAGTCAGGTACATCTCCTTTATGTCCAAAAGCATGAAACAGAAGATGCTGGAGTCTTTATTCATTTTTAATCTATACTCAGAAGGCAACATGATCCAGTGGTCTGAGAGTTAGGGGACATAATTCTGAATTCCGGTATTCTGAATCTGGCATTGATATACTTTACTTCAGCTTTCCTACTCGGATTATTTTGGGATTATCTAAAAGGGGATTATCTAATCATTCTCTCTAAAGTATTATTAATGCTTTAGGTGAAAACTACTGAACCTTATGGAGTCATTTATTATTTCCCGTGTATGGTGACCATTAAAATAATGTCTTAATGTTTGTTGCTGTTTGTAGCGGGTTGTCACTCAGCTTCTGTTTTCCCTGGGGCACACTTCTCTCCACAGGAAATAACATTAATAACAAAATAAACAAATATACAACCACAAAATGTTAACTCAAAAAGTTAACTCAAAACCTGTGGTCTTTTCTTGCACCTTGAGAGGGCAACCCCAGCTCTGTGCTCCCGCCTCAGCACTGCAGCCTTCCCTCTCTCCATCAGCTCCCCTCCTTGGGAGTTTTTAACTTTTTCTGAGTCAGGCAGTCATCCCCGTCAGTGGGCCCTGTGCCCTTGAGCAGGCAGGCTATCACACATTAACCCTGCATCCACGTACCTGATTACACTGTTCATTTGCCTTAAATGTTACCTTCTCTCCACAGCTTTCACCATGGGGAAAAGTTTCTAGAGTAAATGTTTGCCACTTTTTAGGGTAAATACCTTTATTATTACATTTTTGATGAACAGCAGTATTTTGCCCTCATATCTTACAATACAAATAGATGTGTTAGGTTGGCAAAGAGCAGGTGGCTTTTACAGTGACTTATGTATGCCTATACTGTTTAGGACTGCAATTTTGGAAAGTGTGAGGTTTACCCCAAACATGAAAAAGAACCCCTAATTTTATTTAAACTTTCTGATTTGGAGCGAGAGAGAACTAAAAAAGAAAAGCCAAGAAATGAAACTGAAAGCTGTTAAAAAAACCCAGGAGGTACCATCAATGTAACATGAAGAAGAAAAGAGGAAATACGGCTTTGAGGAGAGCCCAATAGCTTAAAAATAAAAGCATATATGCTTATGAAGAGTGTGCTTTCCTTTAGAAGATGGCTGCATGCTATATACCAATGATGCTTACAGAATGGCTACTATATGATGCTGCTGCCAGACCTCCTCAATAAGGGTAGAAGACGAGCAGAAAATGAGTTTGCCTCTCCAGTGCAGGAAAAATGGCTACTAAGCTTTTGTTTGCTTGCCTGTTTTTTGAATATTGAAGGTATAACAAATTGTCTTTCATATTAAAGAGCAAGAAAACTTGGTCCAAAATTTTCAAATGAGGTCTAATCATTTTGGGTGTTTCAAATTTTTGATAGCTGTTTTGATACATTTTTGGTTCAATTTTCAAAAATACTGAGGACCCCACAAATCCAGTGGAAGTCAATAAAAGCTGCTTATGTTCGACACCTCTGAGAAGTCAGAATTCAGTTGTTTCAAACTGAGTTCCCCCAAAACTGAAACACCTAAAATGAATGAGCCCTTGGTAACAACGACATTAGTCCTTAAGACAACAACCAATAGACATCAAAGGAATAAAAGACCTTAAGTAGTACAATTCAACAGGGAAACCCAAGCATTTCTATTTCTACAGTTCAGTCACCTAAAATCATTTATTGTCAGGCATCATTAAAGAACAGTTCCCTGTTGGCTGAGAACTTAAGTGAGTTTCTAATCAACTAGATATTTCACAACTTGTTAAAGCAATATTCTGAACACAATGGGAGCATCTACATGAGATGCTATGTCACTGTACAACAAGCTACAGTGACGCAGCATTGGTGGGCACCAACCATGATGCTGCCATTACTGTGCAGTAGATTAGGGTTGAAAACGACCTGTGTGCCACTGGGACTGTGCAGTACCAACTGCGCAGTCAGGGGCACGTGTAGACGCACCCAGTACTAACTTCGTTATCTAAACCATATGATTTTGCTATACAATATTAAATAGTTGCTATGTTGCACAACATAGATGGCTGCACTTCTGTACAAATAGACTGTACAAACATAACTACTGATAGCTTACTGTACATACAAAGGCAATCATGCACACTCCATTGCTGCTAGAAAACTTACAATGATCTGGATTAAAAAAAACAAGAACAGGTTACCCAAAGAGGTGGTGGAGACTCCATTGTTGGAAGTTTTAAAGCCATGACTTAAGTTCAATGTTTTTAAGCCTTGCTTGGGTGGGATGATATAGCTAAGGATGGTCCTGCTTTGAGCAGGGGGGTGGGGGAAGGAAGTGGGGTTTGGACTAGATGATCTCCTGAAGTCCCTTCCAACCCTAACTTTCTATGATTCTGTGCTTCACTATGGCTGTTTTGTGTAGGTCACCTGAACAAGTACCAATAAAACCATATTGTACTACCATTTAATCTCTAGATACCCCATTTAATTTATAGAAAGATCGGTTTAAAAATATTGAAAGAAATGTGAGCTCACCCTCATGTCTCCACCTTTCAAAATACACCCCTCCCTTTTAAAATGAGGACCTCCACTGCACAAGGAATGAAAATAATTCCTACATTTTAGAAAGATCTAAAGCCATTTTATAGTTCTTTTAGCATGGATGCTGGCACGATTTACTTAGTCATATTTTATAAGGTAGAAGGTTTTTCTAATGACTTCCACTCTACTCCAGGTAGACTAATTGAACATTGTGAAGGAATTAGTGAGGAAGGAGGAACTCTCTTCTAAAAAGCCATACGTGTTATCCACAGTTATTGACTCTGAAACATAGTAAAGATAGCTTAATTAACAATATTGTTAACTACAGCACTGCTGACAATTTTGGCATAAATATCTAGTGAATAGATTAAACCTAAAAATGCAAGTGTCCACTACCTCAAATACCAAAAACTCCAACTTCCCTCATGCCGTTGTCCACATGCCATTACTTACTGGCAGCACATACCTCTCTGGCATAGTGAACTTGAGGGGAACATAAAATCTACTTATTTAAAGTGCAAATAATGGCCACAGCTAATACAGTGCTGGCATTCTAATGTTCTGTATTAAAGACATCCAGTTTTAAAACTTAAGTGAAGGCGACAGAGAATCTACCTGTCTGCTGCACCTGAGTAACACAGAATTAAACACTCTTTCACAGAATTTGGGTCCAGTTTACTACAGTTAGTGTTTTTATGGTGTTTTTCTATATTAATTACTGCGCTGTATATTTGCAATGCATACAAGACTGTATGCTTTGTTCAAAGGCATTAGGTCAGCTTGTGTTGCACTTAATAAAGGGTAAAACATTTAGGTAATGAAGAAAGTTGTTAACATCATATCGTGACTAATTTTCTGTTTGCTGCTTTGAGAAACAGCAGTAACTCCCATGCCAAAACCTATAAATCAGTGGAGCAAAAACAATTTTTAGAGAAGGATTCGAACCAGAGTAAAAGAGGGGAAGGGGAAAAAGAGAAGGGAGAAATTCTCTTTTAAAGCTAACCCTGGTTCTTTCCTTCATGGTAAGTGCAAGGCCATATTGAAGTATTTTGGTTTTATTTGGGTTATTTTTGTAAATTATTGTCACCACCTATCACAAAATAGGCAAATATCCAAAACAGATTCATATTAAACTGCTTTTTGCTGTACCATGTTGTGAAATTTGATAGCTTTTGCTAAGAGTTACTTAGAAAACAACAGAAACTACTGAAAGAAGAAGAGATTATTTTAAAATGTTACCTAAAAAGTTAAATTGAGCAAGTTTTAAAACATTTAAGCTTTCTTGTTTTAAAATCCTAGTACAGAAAGGGTACATTTGAGCTTTTTAATATGAGGTAGCTAGTCCAGGTAAATCCTACTTCCCCTCATGTTAAAACTGCAGTCTGGCCTATCTATTCTAGGATTGTAAAACATTAAAAAGCGGAACTTTTTCTTGGTCTGGACAGGCACTCAAAATATAGATTTTGGGGTACACAATGAGAGAAAAATAAAAGCATGTTTGATGCGTTCAAAACTTCTTTCTTAAAACCATGGTTTTACTTACAGATGAAAACACTGCAACCACTGAAAAGATGTCTGAACTCAAAGCAACTGAGCAGCAAACTGAGAAAGCAAGCTAGAGTCAAGATTTCTCAAAGAACATATCCATACTGGAAAAAAAAACCCCACACTTTAGAATTGAAAGTTGTTAAAAATAACAGGATAACTTTATTTTTATTTTCATTCATCCTCAAGAGAAAAAACAAGTTGCTGCTACTAACAGAAGTGTTGGGAATTCTGGAGTTCATGAAATCAGATTCTCTCTCCTCCGGTATATAATGGTGGAAGGGATCAATGAAACCTATATAATCCTTCTATTCATGCTCTGGAGAAGAGTTCTGTCCTAATTTTTTTGGATCAGTACTGAATCTTCAGGGTCTCAGAGGAAACTTCTAAGGACAAACTTTGCAAAATGCTCAACACCCACAACTAGAACCAGATTTTCAACAGAGTTCAGCTCCCCCCTTAGGCACTTAAATGAAGTGGCTAGATTTTCAAACACTGGCCAGCACCCAGGAGAGCTCAAGAGAACAATGGGAGTCGTTTAGTGCTTTGTAGGGCTGGCCAAGAATTTGTCAAAACAGTTTTTGTCTGAGAATGCCAATTCATCAAAACCAAACTTTTAGTGAAAAATGCTCTATTTTGACAAAAGTTTCACTGGGAAATTTCTCATATCCCAGATGGAATTCCTGAAGGCGCAAAGGAGAAAGACCCAAGGCAAGCCAATAGTCTTGTCATTCAACTGCTTGGCTGTAAGAGATCCAGATCCCACTGCCCACTGTCTGAATTGGAGCATCCTATGTGAGTATCCTAATACCGGGATTGTATTAGGCCCAGAGCTGTTGGGCACGGAGCCACTGGATCCAGGTTGCAGAATTCAGTGGTGAGGGGCTTTGCCTGTGTTGCACTGTGGCTAGGCAGGGAGAAGTGCTGGAGAGAAGCAACAACCAGGTTGGACCCAAACTGGATTAGTCTGGCCTGCCACCGGAAAAACATTGCTGACTGCTCTCCTAGCCAATGCGCTATGGAGTCAGATTTTTTCCTACCCCTATGCATATTTAATTACTTACTCAAAATAAAACAGCTCCAACAGGAGATACTGAGATGGATCCACATCAGAAAAGCCACACATTATTTTAAGATTTTTAAAAAACATTTTTGAATATTAGCATTCAGCAATGGAAAAGTGATGCAACACACCCCTCCCTCACTACATAAGCTTTCTCCCTGAATTATATTTTCTTGTATTTTGCCTAGTTCAGTATTCAAAGCCCATTTCAAAACACTGCAATTATTTACCTGAAGAGGTGTAGGATGGGGAGATGGGATTTTCATTACAAGTGTAATTCCTTAGCTAAGAGTAGAAGTGTGCTCCCTCATCTCTCCATGACTGGGTACATAGAAACTCCCACACCACAGCTATCTCCTCTTCTTGTCTGATGCACTGTGAGCTCCTCAGTCTTACACAATCAGTTTTTGCAGCTGTTTTCTTGACTTACATATAGCCCCCCAGTGACCACATAGCTAAACTAGAGACTAAGATTATTTAAATTTATGATGGAGGTTTTATTGCTACTTGAACATTATTAATAGATGCTTAGAAATTATGGCAATAAGTAAAAGAGAAATGCCTATGAATAAATAATAATGAGCTAAGCCCTGGCCCGTAGTATAAAGCAGAAAGAGGCATGATAGTCTCTTTACAAGACATATTTATTAGTTATCACAAGGCCCAAAATATGCTAGATGACTCATGGAACATAGAGAAGCCAGGATCCCATCTCCAAGGGGAGTTTATTCATCCTATTTCTTGTCTTCCTGTCAATCTGGGTACTCAGTCTCCCTACGTACTTGCATTCTACTCTGCCTGTCTCACAGATATAGAGACAAGTGTAAAAGGCAAGTCCAAAGAAAAACAGTCAGAAAGACAGTTTCTATATACAATGATAGTGACAGGGCTCTGTGCCAAGAGCTCAAAAAGCTTGTGCTGCCCCCTGAATCTCTAACGGATCCTAAAAATCTGCTGTGGAAATATCTAGGAGATACTGTTCTTGGGATCCTCTGAGGATCCTTTAGCTCTGAGATATGGAGAGCTGCCCATTCTGGATAGTGATCTCATGGAAATGTGCTTCCATCCTTAATACACAACCTTTGGAAATCTCCACCCTTCTTTCCTTGGGTTGGATCCTCAGAAATTAATAGAACCCTTGCCACTTGTATTTGGAGATTCAAATCCCACATGCTAGTGCTTCAATGTCATTTGTATAGATGATGCTGATCTAGGAAGGTTGCCACTTCTATTGATCTGCCCAAACAACTTTGGTTGTTTAATCTGTCTATCTAGATAACTGATGCTCAACCTTCAAGCCTCATGGGCTGGATGAGTGGCTTGAGGTAGGGTTGAAGGCTGGACCCCACGTGCAGGGTTGGCACATGAATGCATGTGCAGATTTGTTCATGAACTGTCCTGACCCTGTGTCAACCAGATTCCTTGAGCTGGCTCAATCTCTTGCCACTGCGATCTCCTATGCTGGATCCAGCAGCATGCTGGCCCTATCCAGCACAGAGATCCGGCCATGCACTGGCCCAAACCTGCATATCAATCTGGCCATGGATTGACCCCATGCACCAGCCCCAGTGCAGACCGGGAACCTAGGCTAGGGACAGACATTCAAAAGCCTGAGCCTGAACTGATTCAGACTTTGCAGGTTAGTCTAATCTGGCTAGGTTAAATCAGTTTTGTAACCAGACAGACATCCCAGAAATGCAGGCAGATGACTGCAGTGACTCAGTCTAGAAGCCAGGGGATGCTAGAGCAGCCCTCCCTTCTCTTCCACAGAATGGAGCTGAGGGGGACCAGCAGGAACTCTGATTAGCCAGCAGGGAATTGATAACAGTGTTTATCACCCAATTAAGAAAACAACAGTGGGACATTACCAGCTACTTGTTCATAGGTTATTAGGGGCTGGAAGGGACCTTGTAGATCATTGGGTCCTGCACTAGACAGGAAAAGACAACTGGGGTCAAGTGACCCGAGCAAGGTAACTTTCCGATCTCCTTTTGAAGATTTCCAGGGTGACTGCACCACCACTGGAGGGAGCTTATTCCACAGACTGAACACCCTGACTATGAAGGAGTTTTTCCTGGAATTGAACCTGAAGCAATCTTCCAGGAGTTTGTATTCATTGCTCCTGGTCTTCCCCGGGGGTTGATTCTGCCTGTTGATTCTATCTGTTGATTCAGCACAGACCGTAGCCAGCATGTGGTCTGCTAGCTAACACACAGACACATCCTCAGCAAGGCAGAGGGGAGGGGGGAATTCCTTAGCAGGGAGTAGTGAGGGGAGGGGAGAAAGCAGCCTGCAGTCTGTGGAGCTCCATCTAGGAAGCAGAGGGGAAGGACCAGCCTTGCTGTGGAGCAGAGAGCCCCAGCCAGCCCAGAGAGCATGCTGGGATGCTAGGGTTGTCTGGTTTACCTTAAACGAGCAAGGGTTTGGGACAGACATTGCATAAACCAGTTTGAGCCAAATCAATTAAATCTGATACATTCAAACAGGTTTATCCCAAACCGGTTTCATCCATTCTCAAACTGGTTTATGTGCACTGAACATCTGTTCTGTTACAGGTTTAAATCAGTTTCTGAACACTTAAACCAGTTTATGTGTAATGTCTGTCCCTAGCCCTAGTGTGCAGAGCCACATCATCTGATCCATGGGACTCTGCATGTGTCTGGAAATTTGGCAGCAAGGAAGCAACTATTAATGCTACCACTGTCCACCTGCTGCCAAATTTCCAGACCAGTGGGGAACCCTGCAAGCTAAATGACACAGCACCATGGGCTGGATCTGGCTCAGGAGCTGAGGTTGAGCGCACCTGATTTAGACAATAGCCTGTACTGGGGCTATATGGGCTACTGTTTGGTAAGTAAAAAAGCTTAACCCTAAGCCTTCTCCATTCTTACTCTAGCAGAAAGGATGGAATAAGGATGTAAGATTTGGCCCATACTATTCACCCCTTCTGCAAGTTTATTTTAATCAGTTCAATTCATATGTAATAACACATCATTTTAATAGATTACTCATGTCCTAAGAAAAAAATGTTAATGAGATTTTGAAACTCCAGAGTTAGGGACAGGAGTTCACCTATTAAAAACGTGTGTGTGGGGCACGGAAAGAAAATCATACAGATAATCAAGTCAAAAGTCTTCAAGGATTGTCACAGATTCTTGTGGAATTTTTCACTCTACAATTTTGTTACATAAGTCTGACTTCAGCTGAATTGTGTATCCTCATACCACATCTGGATTTGGCTCTGTTTTGAGGATGTCAGTATAATAGCTGAGTCATTTAGGATATAGACCAATGCTCACTTGTGAGCTCTGAGCTCCCTGAATGCCCACCATGAACCTGCTGAATTATATAGCCATTTTCATGTCAGGAATAGATAATCTGTTGGATTTGGTGTATTAATATTTTTATATCATAAGCTGGGAATGGAAAAAACAAAAGAATTCAAATAAAATTGCATAATACACAAAATAATTTACATTGTGGCACAGGAAAATACAATTTAATATAAAAACTCTTAGGAAGGAGGCTTTGTCAAAATGAACTGGATACATTCATGGATGGCAGAGCTATTAATGGCTGTTGAACAGATGGACAGATGGTTGGAGATGTTTCCTCTGCCATCTCTAACCCAATAAATGGTGGGTGCCAGGAATAGGGGGTAGATCACTCTAGAGGTATCCAGTTCGATGCTCTGCCTCTTTATCATCTACTTCTGCCAGTCAGAGATAGCTAGATGGACAATTGGTCTGACCCAGTATGGTACTTCCCACGCCTCACCCCTTTACATCTCTGACCTCTCCCTGCCTGCAATGCGGGTGGCTACAACGTGCTCAGGAGGTGCCAGAGCACACAGGGCATCCGGGAGCAGCACGGAGTGCATGTGGGGGGGGGGAGGGTGGAAAGTGGAGGCTGTATAGAGCTGCCCACACCCGCAGTGCCCCCTACCTAGCTCATATTAGAAATCCATTGAGATAGTAGTCTGAATTAATTATACTGGGAACAAACACCAAGAGCAACTGAGTTTAGTTAGAGGTACTAGTGCTGTACGTACAGTGAGAGAGGAGCATCCGGCAGGGATGCTGGGTGTGGTGCTGTGATGGTGGGGCTTGGTGGTGGTGTTGGAGCCACTGTCAGTGGCCCAGTTTGGGGGGGGATAAGCCATGTTAGCCCTGGCCTTTCACCACCTATGTCTGCCATGCCACACATGCACGGCAGGAAGTGTGACTGTGGGATTACCCAGTGGCGACGCACAGGGGGTGCATGGGGGTGCACACTCACTCTCTGAGAGTGCTGGAGCACCATTTCCCAGCCAGTGCCCCCTGCTTAGGTGATGGGCAGGGTGGGGGCAGGCAGAAGCACTGGTGCCCCCTCTGTAAGTGCTGGCTGGGGAGTGGGGGTGCTAGGAAAAGCGCCACTGGCACTTCTGACACTTTCAGGAGCCCCGCTGGCACTTCTGGCTGCCCCGCTCGTGCTTCCTGGTCAGTGTGATCGGCCACGGGGGGGGATCCTCCCAGTTGCTGACTGGCTGTTGCGGGGCACGGGTCCCCCGATGCAGGAGGCACCAGTCACCCATGCTGGTACAGGGGGAGCCTTATTGCTGGTATAGGGGGAGCCTTTCCCCTTATTGATGGTACAGGGGGAGCCTTCTTGGCATGTAGTGCCCCCAGCTAGGAGCCTGGATCAGCTGATGGAGCTCCCAGCTCTAGGAGTGCATGGGGGTCACCCAAAGCTGGGAGCCTCATCAGCTGATCTGGGCTCCCAGCCACAGGGAGCAACTGGCCATACATGTAATTAATGGTGTGATAGGAACAACTCACAAAGTTATTACACATATTTTTGTGAAATTACTTTATGGCTTATTCCCTTGTCTTATGACACTTTATTGGTTTAACATATAGCCAGGTTACAATTTAACACAGGATTAACCAGGTAATCACATCTTAAGTGTAATGTGTGGCAAGGGCCTGGGTTCAGTTTCTGACTGTAGAACCAGGGGCAAGATATTTAGCATCTAATTCATACCAGTGTCTCAGTCTGTGGCTGTCTCTTTGCAATTGCCTAGATATAAATTACCTTAAGGTGGACACACAAAAAGAAAAGCACCAAACATTAGAAACTACTCCTGAAAATTTGGGATAAGGTCTTTCTGTGTCCCAGTTCCTGCATGTGTAAAATGGAGTCATAAGGCTTAATCACTTTGAACTTGATGAGTGAAAAGGACTCTATTCAGCACATCCTATGTAAATGATCAGTTTTGATTTCCGTAATCAACTCAGCCACCTCAACAATATTACCAAAGTGTGGAACAATTATGTTGAATGCCTCAGCTTTAAGCTTCTTTTGGATTGATAAATCTCTATCATGCCACCGTTATGATTCTAGGTTATTAATGATCAGATCAGGACATTAGAGATGAACACTGTTATTGCACTAACAAAGATATATTCAACAGATTGGGCCAAATCTAATCCTTGAACCAAAATCAAGTCATTCCCTGGGTGTAATATTTACCCCTTCACATGATGCTAACTGCAGTGATGGCCTGAAAGCATAGTTTCCACAGTAAATTATGCTTTTTACATCATTTAGAAGAAAAGTGCTATACCTTCAACTGCTGAAAATACTCTTTCTGAATCCCTTAGAGGCTGCGTATTGAACAGCAAAAAAAAAAAAAAAAAAAAAAAAATTGCAATAAAGCTGCTGTAGTGCT
This sequence comes from Gavialis gangeticus, assembly GCF_001723915.1. Classification (NCBI taxonomy): domain Eukaryota; kingdom Metazoa; phylum Chordata; order Crocodylia; family Gavialidae; genus Gavialis; species Gavialis gangeticus. The sequence continues at coordinate 94,916,210 of NW_017729034.1, forward strand.
TTAACACTGGAATGATGAACCTTGCTTTTATATAATGTTGCTGTATGCACCTAATGATTTCTTCCCTGTCTCCTGGTTCTTTGGCTAAGTTACATAAGGTTAGGCCCAATTAGGTTTTGTTCCTGAGTAGTGGCTAGAGCTAGCTAATATATATTGTATTGCTGTAGACTCCTCTTGGCCTGCAGGTGCAGGTTACCTGCCCTCAGAATGGCGAAATTGTGCCTAGCTATTCCCACACACTCTTCCAAGTTGAAGTAATGACTTCCTTCAACTTTTGCCCTTTTCATAGTGTCACAGGGTATGTACAGGCATTACATTTAGATCAACTTAACCAGGGTTAGGTTAATCTAAATGCCTAATGATCAGGGATCCAGGTTTTCGGTTTGCCATGGAAAAATGCAGTAAAACCTAGATTTTCTCATTTTAAGGAGAAAAACCCAGATTTTCTCCTTTAAAGGATAAAAATGAAGGAAACAATGGATTTCCTCTTGCATGCTGGAAAAGTTGCAGCCTATAAGGGGCTGGGGGGAGTGGGAGGAGACTGGTCAGGCAGGGAGCGCCATGTGCATGTGTGCTAGGCACATGGCTGCTAGGCAGCTTGGAGGTTGGCTCCCTGCAGATAGGTCTGATGGGTGGGGAATTGAGGCTCCCACAGTGAGGGAGGGAGGGAGCTGGACAGAGCTGGGGCTGCTGGCCAGCTGGGGCAGTGCGTGGGGCCTGGGGCTGGAATGCGTGGCTGCAGGGCACTGGTGGGGAGCACGATGGAGGCGCAGGCAGCTTGTCCAGGCAGAGGAGGTGGGGATGGCTCCTCACCAGTGCACGCACTCCTGGGGGGTGGGGGATGGGGGTCATGTGCCCTCCAGATTTGTGCGTGGGGTGGGGGTGGATGTAGGCTGCTCACTGAAGGCTCAGGCTTCCTGCCCTGCTGCCCTCCCCCCAGGGTCTCCCCATCTCAGTGGGTGGGACCCAGTGCAGCAGTGCAGAGTGGGGTGGGGAAGCTCAGTGTCACTGCCACAAGCCCTGTGCCACTCTGGTGAAGTGCCCACTACCCACATGGCAGCAGCAGGGGTGGTGGCACAGAGCTGTGCCCCTCACTACTGCTGGGCAGTCAGAGGCACCTGCCATTGCAGTGCAGAGCTTGTGGGGGTGGCATCAAACTTCCCCACCTAGTCCTTCTCTGCAGTGCTGTGCCAGATCTTGCCCACTGGACTGTGGAGGCCCTGGGGGAAAGGCAGCAGTGCAGGGAGCCCTGAGCACACAGCAGGCAGCCGTCATCCCCCTCCTTTGCTCCAGATGTACCCCCATGGGGGGGGGAGCTGGGCTCCACACCCTACTCCACTGCAGGAGCTGCCACTCCCTGTGGGTGGCAGCTGGGGCTTGGGAGCTGCTGGGGGGACAGGGGCTCTGGACCTGGGTCCCTGGTCCCTACAGCTGGCAGCTGGCAGCTGGGGCCCCCTCTGGCAGGGCTGGGGAGGCAGGGGACTGTGGTTGGGGAGTGACAAGCACCATCAGGGCCACAGGGCTGTAGGTGGTGAGTGAAGGGCTCCAGCAGGGTCAAAAGGGGCTGTGGGTGGGGAGTGAAGGTCACTGGCAGGGCCCAGGGGGCTGTGGGTTGGGAGTGAGGTGCACCAGCAGGACCGGGGGGGGGGGGGGGGGGGGGGGGGGGGGGCCACG
>NW_017729034.1:94917934-94918185 GCF_001723915.1 Gavialis gangeticus
GGGCTGTGTCAGGAGTGAGGGGCTATGTCATGAGCAGGAAACTGGCATATCAGGGCTGCTCAGTGCTACAGAATGGTGGGGTTTGGGGACAGCTGCTGATGGATCCACATCCTGGTGAGTGAAGGGGGTGGGAAGAGCTCTGATTTTCCATGATTAAAACCCCCAAATCAAATGCCAAAATGTATAGGTATTTAGAAATTATTTTATTATAGTGATAGAGGCATTGGTAGGCTTCCAAATTGCTTTAAAAT
>NW_017729034.1:94918196-94922317 GCF_001723915.1 Gavialis gangeticus
TATATCAATAAAACATTGTGTTCAACTGATAGCTATATACGCAGTGGTGTTTCATTTTAATCATGGAAAAACCCAGATTTTGGGGGTTTTACTTAGAGAATTTGCAATTTTTTAAAAAAATCAGGATTTTTTATTTTTAAACAGAGAAAACCAGGATCTCTGCTAATGATGTAGGCATTCAGAGGTCTTAAATAATCCAAAAAATGGCATGCCTGATTTAAATAAGTTCACTTGAGGAGGTGTGCTAAGTCAGTTTGAGATTGAGTTAACCCCACCTAGGAAAGGGTTAACCCAATCTCCTGAATACCTGCATGTGTTGATAGTGCAGCCCAGCGGCTGGAAAAGCTCAGCTGCTTTCTCCAGCCCTGGGGCTGCATTATTCTGCCCCCGCCCCCGGACCTGACTGGGCTATTTTTAGTCCCCTGACACTCCTAAGTGGGCAACATCCCACCCCACAGAACTACCAGCCCATCTGATCCCAAAAATACCCCTCTCATAGACCTGCTAGCCCCCACTCAAATGATCCCACCCACTCCTGCCCCCATCCTCAGTTACTATGGGAAGGTGTACAGCCATGACCAGACAGAAGTCTGGTGTACAGCCATGACCAGCTGCAGAGCACTTTAAAAGGGCCTGAACCTGTGAAAATCTGAACTCATTGCATGAGGGTTTAGATGAAGATGTGCTAAAACAGAGCAGCTTCAGCAACTTCTGTCTGCACCGCCTCTCCATCCTGGCACTGTTTTCAGAATGAGAATAGGGAAAGGGAGTGAAGGGAGTTCAGCCTAGGGGTTTTTGGGTCGGTGCTGGAGAGTGAGGTGGGTGGATTGTAACCTCCCCAGTACCAGCTGGCGAATGGCTAGAAGGAGCTTCCTTTGCCACCTTTCCCCCCTCCCATTGTAGAAACAGTGTCAGGGCTGGGTGGGAGGAGAGGTGTTGCTAGAGGAAACCAGCTGCATGCTCAAAGCCTGTAGCTGGATTCCCAAACCCCCAGGACCCAGCAGTGAACTTCTGTTGGGTCCAGGGGATCATTGTAACTCATGGGGCTTCCTGCAAAGTGCCATGAATTACAACAGGGAGCTTCACTTCTGTCTGCACCTTTAGGCAGCTTAAAGAAAGCCACATGAACCTAGACCAGGTGCAGTGAATAGCTATATGCATCTATGTATAGTAAGCGGTGCTCTGATGCTAGTGTCAGAGAAGACAGTGTCTCTGCTAATATCCCAGGAAAGAGAATTTTGTTCTTCTCTGGCTGAGAAAGAAGAAAAATTGAATGAAATGCATAGCTCACAAAGCAAGATTCTATTAATTCCTGTCTGACAACTCTGAAATAAAAATTCCCTGCGACTGCACAGGAAAAAACTATCATGCCTTTGCGAAAAGAATCCATTTTCTTCTCAAATATGTGAGCATCCCAGCACCCTCTTCCTCTCTCACTCTATGGTGAACATGGAGGGTTTTCCATGGAAACCCAAAGGAAGGAAAGAAGAGCTGAGATACAGAGCGAGCTGCTACCTGTTTTCCCCAAATCATTTGGCATCTAGTCCTCATTTTTCCCAGAGCCCTACCCAAGTCCTACAGGATCTACTGGCCATTTGTATAGAGCCAGGTTACATGACAGCATGGATCATACACATCCTTTATTGCCAAGTAAAAAGGCTTAAGGTTTTGGGTTCTTGACGGTAATGGGTTGGTTAATTTCAGATAGGTCCACTTTATACATCTAGTTGTATAGGAAATTACCAGTAGAGAAAGGCTTTTCCCATAAGACTAAAAATGACAAGATAATTACATACAAATGTCACAGAAGATCAGGTTTTTTATTGTTTATTGTTAAAGTATGTTTTAAACATTAGTATGAGAGTATAGGGGGAAGGGAAAAGGAACCATAAACTGCTGAACGTCTCCACTGTATTTCATAATATCAATGAAGACACTGGAAAAGCCAGTCTGCATCAGTGACCTAGCCTGAGCAATGATAAGGGCAAATGGATAGCTGTGCCTCACCAGGGAAAGCACATAGGTATAGGCAGGATGTATGTGCTACTGCTTGGTGTATTTTATATGCCAGAGTACAGAATTCAAAATTTCACATTTAAAAATTTTTTGATACGGTGGATCAAATGAAATCCTTGTACAACCAGCTACAACTCAATTGAACGCATCAGAGCTAAAACTGGCCCTACTGTATTCAGTCAAACTCATAATTAGCAACAAATCCTAAGATCTGAAACTCTTTCAAAGCTTTACTCCCTTTTTGGCAATCTTTTATTGGGGCAATAAGCTGGCACATGACTGCGATATGTCACAGGAAAGTTTAGCATTAAATTTTCATTTTGCACTCACTGGTGTATTGTGAATGCTCAAAGAAAGCATGTCAACCAAACTAGACTTTGATTTGTATGGGTGAAAAAGAGTTTCTCTTCTCTTTAGTTTGAATACACGTTACATGCTCTGTCATGAGCTCTGCTGTGTACACAGTGCCACAACATGTGGTGATAGTTACACATTTTTTTTTAAAAAAGAAGACCTACAAGAAAAATCTGATTTGAAAAACCAAATCATTTACATTTATAAAATGAATGCAGACTATTGTCTTACACACCGCTCTCTGGAAACACAGTGTTCTTCATACAGTTGAGAAAGTTGAGACTTTTTGTTCCTTATGTAATTCTCAGACTACCACAATCAAAGTGATGATCTTAGCTCTATAATATACATTTTGCTAGCTTCCCCACTCCCTTTTTCTCCCCCGCCGCCACATTTTTAGCATAGAGAAACAATGGATTTAGTTTTTGAAGCTGACAGTTTCATGTACAGCTTTCGGGGTGCAGGAAGGAAGGAACAGGGTGGTGGTTCGAAGGGATACAGCTCATCCAATAATGCTTAACTTTGGGCTGCTGGTTGATATGGAAAGGAGGATGCTTCAGCATCTTAAAAGAGATGTGGCATTTAGAAATTTGTAAATGACAGCCCTCTTTGTTCCTGCAGCCATCAGTGAAGATACAGCAAAGGAAATGGAGGAGCTGCAGTTAAGCATTTGCAATACACAAAGTCCTTGTTTTCCCACTAGGCACTGCAGAATAGCAATTGTCCATTCACAGCACATATCACATCCTCTGCATTTCAGAGCTAATATTTTTGCAGTCCTCAAGTTGCTGTATCTGAGCCTCAGACATTTAATTTGTTCTTAACCCTTTGAAGTGCACGAGTACATTCATGTTGTATCTCTCATCACATAACCTTAATATAATTTTAAAGATGCATTTTCTGTAAAATTAACAAAAAGGTGGTCAAACTGTGGAGGTTTTATATGCACAGTAACATTTTCAAACGGCTATGTATCATCTGTCATTTGATAACTTAGGAAAACCTGAAGATAGCAAGCAATGAACTGACGAAGGAATGCATAGGTAGTCTGTATTTTAGATTTAATTAGCAAAGGAATGTTTTTAAACACACATACACAGGCTCTTGGCAAGTAGCTCCTCCTCTTGCATGCTAGAATCACACTCTTGAAAATAATGTTAGTTTTATGTTAGCAGTTACTCGTGTTTCCTGCAGCACACAGTGCTCACTGTAATGCTACAACAGTCATTCAAGTTAAGTCACAGCTTGAAGATGAATTGAAGCTATATGTCATTAAAGTGCCATCAGGCTGCATTAGTTTAGTTCTTGATTAAAATTCACTTTAATTAGTTAGCAAGAGCTGCAAGAAAACTGACGATGATAAAATGCAAGCAGTTTTGTTCTAGCATTCTCCTTCTAAATTTTTGCGCAGGCTTCATCTTAATTTCACATTTCTAAATCCAAACCATTTAAGACACCCTTAGCATGTAGCAATAAAACGATGTGGAACATATCGTCGCAAAGAGTTATGCTGCTATTCTTTCCTATTCAGTATATTTGCTCCCAGTCATCTTTTTCCGCTCTAAACTCAAGCCAACTCAAAAAAACGAAAAAGAAAAAACCCAGAGATTGGATTGAGTTCCTCCTTTCCTTTACCTCATCCAACTAAGCTAACCAAGTCCAAGGTCTTTGCTCGTGCCATTGAAATGTAGGACTTGGGACAGCAATCTCACTTTCCTCAGTAGGATCATACAGTGATACAAAAACAGAAC
>NW_017729034.1:94922328-94932288 GCF_001723915.1 Gavialis gangeticus
TTTCCTCAGTAGGATCATACAGTGATACAAAAACAGAACCCTCAATTTTCTTTTGCCTGCAACTGATTACATTGACACCAGTTAAAATGTTCCGCTAGTTTCAATAAAAAGAAAAAAAAGGGAGGAGATAAGAAGCTTGTTGCTGTAGTAACAAGTAACAATAAAAAATGTTTTCTCTAAATTCTCTAAAGTAACACCTCCCTTCTTCCCCTTTTTGCAATTTTAGTTCCCCCTTAAAAATAATCACACGGCCTCTTTTAGAGTTGCTGTACATACCTCAACCATTAAACAAGACATTTAACCATAGTGGCAGTTCTGTGACCTTTGAATGCCGTGAAATCTCTAAGCGGTGCAGCTTGTTCATGAAGACTTGTACTGCAGAATCCAGTAACTGCATCCAGGATTAGGAATATAATTAAGTAACAGCAACTGGAGAAAAAAAAATCACCGACCGAAAAAAAATAAAAAAAAAACAACCCAAGAAGCAAAAATGATCAGAGACTCTTTTGAAGAGAGTACACTTTTCTGCCAGTGAAGGGCTGGGATACAGCTGAGCTTGCTGCAGTCTGACTGACTGTGTTAGCAAGCAGAAGGCCGTGCACGGCTGGGAGGTGCTGTCAACTGCCACAGGCAAGGAAAAGCAGACCAATCGGCTTCGGCACTGTCAGCTCACTGGAGTGGAGCCTTTTCTGTTTATGTTTCCTCATTTCAAGAGTGACGTCAAAGGGTTTAGTTTTTCCTCTGCATGTGCTATTAATTTTAAAGGACTACTATGGGAAGAATGCAGCAGTGATTTTAGGCAGCCTGTACCCCTTAAAAAGAAAGCATGATGATATTTTATCAGCTCTGGATCTAACTTGGAATTATTTTACAGTCAGACGTATCAGAAAGATTTAAAATATCCAGACCAAACAGGGAAAGAGCTGTGTGTCTGTGTGTGTCCCTGTGTTGGATCTCTGTGTGTGTTCTTAAATATATCTGAATAATATCATAGTGAAAGAGAGTCTCTGATGGAAATTTGAGTTCTAGTCTCTCCTCAAGCTGGTGTAAATCAGGTGTTACTTTGCTCAGGTCAGAGGCATGATATCAGCATAAAACCAGAGTGATGGGATTCAGCTCGGTAAATATGCCTTTTTCTCATAGCTAGGATTGGCTGTGCTGAATACTGGCAATTTTCTACCACTGCCGTCCCAGAGACACTAGCTGTGTTTCTGCTGCTCTGGGCAACCACCTGTTCTACCACCAAATTAGAGCTCTCCGTTATGGGGGCTGCTGTGTACTGGGACACTGGTTCACAGAGACATTAACTCCTGTTACATCACTGTTTCAGAACATTCATTATATTGCACCTTATTTTTTCCACGCCAAAAGCCTGTGTCATAAAACAGCGGGCTGTTTTCAAGCCCTGCTCCCTGTTGTTGCAGCCTCTGTGACCAGATAATTGATCAAACTGGGAGTTTTGCAGTGCAAGAAGAAAATAAGGGCAGATAACGGATGTCAAAGTTAATTTCTGTGGGCAAGAAAGCCTACAACAACAGGAGATTATTGGTGTAAGATCAGTTAAACAACAACAAATGTTCAGCCATTTCCATCATTGTATTTTTGCTCACATGCAAATAGAGGTAGACTCATAGAATCAATGGACCGGAAGGGACCTGGAAGATCATCGAGTCCAGTCCCCTGCCATAGGCAGGAGGTTAATGTGCTCAAACTAGCTCAACGAGGTGCTTGTCCAGCCTCCTCTTGAACACTTCCAAGGATGGCAACCACACCACCTCTGCTGGGAGTGTGTTCCAGGTTCCAGTTACCCTTATGGAGAAGAAGTTCTTCCTTATGTCCAGTCTAAATCTTCCCCCTGTTAGTTTGTGTCCGTTGGTCCCCCGGATCTCAGTGCTCCCCCGACATTCTTGCAGGCAGCTATCAAGTCACCTCTCAGCCTCCTTTTACTCAGACTGAACAAGCCTAGTTGCCAGAGTCTCTCCTCATAGGGCCTATCCTTCAGGCCCCTGATCATGCGGGTGGCCCTTCTTTGCACCCTCTTGAGATTATCCGCATCTTTCTTTAAGTCTGGTGCCCCAAACTTGGCAGAGTACTTCAGCTGTGGCCTCACCAATGCTGAGTAGAGAGGAAGAAGCACCTCTCTGGATCTGCTGGCAACGCATCGGCTGATATTGCACTGTTGGCTCATATTCATCTTCTGGTTGATTGTGACCCCATGTCCCATTCAGATGCTGTGTCAGCCAGTGCACTGCCGCCTATCCTATAGTTATGGTGAAGGTTCTTCCTACCCAGATGAAGGACCTGGCACTTTTCCCTGTTGAACCTCATTTGATTCAGATCAGCCCATAGAACCAGTCTGTCTAGGTTATCCTGGATCTTTACCCTATCCTCTGGTGTGCCCACATTTCCCCACAGCTTGGTATCAAAGGCAAACTTAATCATAGAGCATTTCACCCCTTCATCCAAGTCATTTATCTGTTAAAAAGCACGGGTCCAAGCACTAAGCCCTGTGGGATATCACTGGAGACAGCCCTCCAGAATGAGGCCGTCCCATTGACTACAACTCTCTGGGACTGGCCTCTAAGTCAGTTATCCACCCACCTCACCACAGGCTGGTCCAGGCCAGTACCCTCCAGTTTAATTTCATGGGAGACAGAGTCAAAAGCCTTACTGAAGTCTAAATGAATGATTTCTACCTCATGCCCCTTGTCTAGCTGGTTAGTTACCTGGTCATAAAAGGACACCAGGTTTGTCAGGCATGATCTACGCTCCACAAAGCCATGCTAGTTGTTCCTTAATTTTCTGTTAGTTACAAGTTTGTGACTGATGGCCTCCTTAACAATTTTTTCAAAAGTTTTTCCTAGGACCGAAGTCAGTCTAGTTTGCAGGGTCATCACTCCTCCCTTTCTTAAAGATGGGTACTCCGTTGGCCTTCTTCCAGTCATCCGGGACCACTCCTAAGTTCCACGACTTTTCATATATTTTTGCCAAAGGCTCTGCTGTGAGTTCAGCTAGTTCTTTTAGGACCCTTGTCTGGACCAGTGGACTTGAGATATTCATGTTAAGAAAGCTTAGCTTGCTTTAAAGTGTGTACGATGCATCCTATTAATAAAATCCTTTAATATTCTAGCACAGCGTTTCTCAACCCATGAGCTGTGACCCAAAAGTGGGTCATAAGAATATACGAAAGGGCCATGAACAAACTTCAAAAATGGATTCTCCTTTAAAGGAGAAAAATGTGGGAAACTGTGGTTTTCTCTTGCAGGCTGGCAGAGCTTCAGCCTGTAAGGGGCTGCTTGGGGCCCCCCATGCCCAACACTCACCCCACCCTGTCCCACACACTGAGGGGCTGAGGCCTGGGGGTGGAGGGCAACAGGCTGGAGTCAGGGGCATTGGGTTGGGACTGGCCACTAATGTTAGAGTTACAGTCTTTCCAGTGTAAAAAATGAGGACACCTGTGGGGGGAAGGCAGGAGGGGAAGAAGGGGGGAGGTGAGGGGGACGGGGTATATAATTATGGTGAGGGAGTGATATGGAGTGATATTCCCATGCCCTGCCTCTCCTAAGCCCCTCACTCCTAAGCCCCCAGCCCTGATGGTGCCCCTCACTCCTGACACAGAGCCCCCTGCCCCCCCAGTCCTGGCATTGCCTCTCACTCCTGACCCACAGCCCACAGCCCCGCCCCCCGTCTTGGTGGTGCCCCTCACTCCTGACCCACAGCACCCTGCCCCTCCATCCCTATTGTCCATGCATGCACACGTGTACACACACACTGTCTCTTACCTGGGAGCAGCTTGATAGGGCCCGCGCGCAGTGCACATGATTCCTGACAGACATCACATTACCTGCTGTTTCCAGCCCCAAGTATCCAAGCTGCTAGGCCCTGGAAAATCAGAGGCAGAGCAAAAACCCAGATATTTGCTCGCATTTTAAAAACCTGCCCAGACATGAGAATGGGGGGCCAAAAAAGGGGACATGTCCAGGAAAACCCAGATGCATGGTAACCCTAATCGATGTTTACAAAGGGGTCCTGGTACAAAAAAGGTTGAGAACCACTGTTTTAGCAGGCTTGTTTTTACATATTTAAAGGAAATGTACATTCTATGGAAGGGGCAAAATTAATACTTCTGGAAAAGAAATCTCCAATGATCAACAGCAGTGGTGCTCAACTGTGGGGCTAGATTCATGGGGCTGGATCTGTGGAATCACTGCCTTGATTGGGCCCTGCATCCTGGATCTGGTCTCATGCCACCATGCCAGCTCCTGTGCCACCCAGATCCAGCTTCACATTTCCTGGATCTGGCCTTGACACTTGGATCTACCTCATACTGCCGGTTCCCACCTCACTCCACCCCATGCGCCCAATCTAGTTTACAGTCTCCACAGGTATAGAAATTTGGCAGCAGGGAAGTAACAATTAACACTGCCATTGCTTTCCCACTGCCAAATTTATGGACTCATGGGGAGTTCAATGGGCCAGGTGACATGGCTCCATATGGCCCATGTGGCAGGGGTTGAGCATCCCTGATCTACAGAACAGAACAGCAAGAGGTAGCAGTAGCATGAGCGTCTTCTCTTCACAGCATCTCATTCATCGCCTTTAGAGTTGTTATGAATAAGAGAACAGAGCTCAAAGGACTCTAGTCAAAATCAGGCTTCCACTATACTAAGCCACTGTACATAATCAGAGAGACACACAGTCCCCATTCTGTAAAAGAGAGAGGGTAATTCAACCTCAAAAAAATCTTTGGCTCTTTCCTTAAAAATTATCTTTTGTGGTTGTAAGTTGTGCAAAGCCTGGCTCATAAGATTTCTTAGCCTTAAACAATTAATTTCTTTCAGTCTATTTGACTATTAAATAATAATTGAAAAAAAATAACCCCATATCCTCCATCTCACCAACAATATTGCTCCATTACAGGGGAGGATGGTCTGGAGTTAACCCCTTCTGTCCTAAGCAGAAAGCTGCAGGTACAAATTGTGATAGTGCCTGCAGTCCTTTTGGCTGCGTTTTTAGTCAGGGTCTTTGGTAAAATTACTCTTTCCGCCTGTTTGTGTAAAGTTTTGAATTCTCTACCACACTTGTTCCCACAGTGAGTCTAAGGCTATGCTACATCGACTTTCTTTAGAGAAGTATGTAATAACTTTGAGTCCTCCTGGGACTAAAGCAGAATTATTTTACTTAACTAATAAGACATTTCACCTTGCTTATTTTATGGGAATCAGTCCTACCATTCCATCCTCCCTACCTGGGCTTTGCTGTTTGCATCTATTAGTAGGGCCTGTTCTATCCTTTCAGTAATTTTGTAAATGCAGGTCCCTGTAAGTTGAGTGACCATATGTCCCATTTTGGCTGGGACACTGCAGGATTCTGTAGTTCTGTCCTGGCCGGTTGATCAAAAGTCACAGGCCAGCGCTCAGCAAGGAGGTGTAGTGGCATGGTGCACCAGGCTCAGGGCCAGGCAGACACTGCTGCTGCTGTGCAGGAGCAAAGACATGCCATGTGCAAGCAGGGTGGCACCTGATCCATTCTGCTTGCCTTGTTCCTGCACAGAGGCAGCAGTGCCTACCTGGTGCACCATGCTGCTCTGCCTCCCCACCAGACTCCAGCCTGGGACTTTTGACCAACCAGCTGGGACCAGGAGTGTCCTGGCCAAACCAGGCAGCAGATTTTACATTTTTTTCTGTCATAGATTTGCGTTTTGAGGAACAATAAAAGCTCCAACTCATGTTAAATGCTGCAGCAATAGTTACTACAATCTCATCTATAACAAAAAATAGCTGGGAGTAAATATATTCTTTACATCATATACAGTTTTCAGGACAATGCCTACTAGCTGTGTTCCTTAATCTGCTAGCTACTACCTTCTACTTATGCTGACAGGAGTGTCATAGACATACTAGCTCCACTCAGTGACAGAGCCCACAACAATTCTTCAGTGCCAGTACTGGCTTGCAGGTTCCTTGTCTTAGTGAGCACACAATTTAATCTTCACATACAGTATTTTTTTTTTCAATTTTAATTCCACATCTAGAGGAGTAATATGGAGGAATGGATGTGGAATGATCTCTGACTTCAATATGGCTAGCTTAGAACAGAGATGCTCAACCTTTCAGCCATGGGCAACTGGTGCCTTCCGAGTCTTGGGGGGCACCAGCAGGGCACGGCTGGGGGGGCGCTGCCCAGTGGCCAGCCAGCGACTGGTAGGGCGGGGTCCCTATTTCAGCTGAGCCAATTTCAGGGGGGGCACTAGCATTTTCTGTGCCCCTTACCATCCAGAGTGCTTGCTGTCAGGGTGGGGCATCAGTGCTCTCAGGGGGGGACACGTGCCCCCCGTCCTCCCCCTATGTGTCACCTATGCTTTCAGCCTTGCGGGCCAGGTGAGTGGCATGAGGCTAATCAATGGGCCAGATCCTTTGCATGATCAACATGCAAGGTTGGGCACTGCACACCCAGATCACATCCCATGCCTCCTCAGCCCAGCCCCCGTGCCACCCCAAAAGCATGCCCATGTCTGTCCTAACCATGCAGCTGGTCCAATAAACTCACTAGAATTCTTGCCTCTCATATATTATGTGGATCATCACAGCAACAGCATCACCTCAACACTACCAATTCCATATAAAAACTATTTAGTAAGCACACAGATATTCAAATCCCCAGCTTCTACCCATCCCAGTCACTTAGATCAGAAAAGGCCAAAGGATTTTAGTTTTTAGCAGTCTGCAAAGGGTGGAAAAAGCCTGATTTCTTTAAGTGAAATAGTGAAAAACAAATGAAAAGGGAAGAAAGGATTAAAGCTTTATGGTTATGAAAAGGGAAATAGAAGCAAGAACTGAAAAAGGAAAGGCTGCTGCCCCTGCCTTTCTTCCTTATCTTTTGCTTTCCATCAGTCACAAGCTCTCTGTGTCAGAACACACACACATGCCTCAAAAACAGCAGCATCTTAAAACTTAAGACTGATTTTTGAAAATGAAAAGAAAAATTCTGCTTGGATTCCCATCCTGCAAGAATCTCAAAAAGGATAGTATGCCACAGAACTGGGCAATAATCCTTAAACTGTTCTTTTCACATGAGATATGTGCACTGCATAGTGCAATGGGACCTTGATCCCCCATTCAGGATTTGAGGTGCACTGAGAATATAACCAGGAAATTATAGTTAAAGTACATAAACTTTTTTAAATATAAATGCCTAACATTTTAAAACTATGCAAATAACTTTCCCCAAGTCTGGTGCATTCCTTAGACCTTAACAAAATCTGCAAACGGGTCCAATTTGAATTTCATTCAAATTCTAGATACAGTAATCTGAGTCATCTTTATACAACTTTTATACAACAAAAAGCTTCAGATCAAACCACAGATTAAAAGTTGAGGTACCCCCTGCTCAGAAATGGATGATCTGATTTTTCTCAACAGGTCAAACAAAATAAGTGCATCCAGAATCTTGTAGAGTGGGGTGTGAGAGCAGCAACAGGCCCTGTATGGGTAGATGCACCCCTGCTTCCAGCATCCCTGCCCCACCAAAAGGCAGACCATGTGATGGGAGCATCAGCTGGGGATTTTTAAATCCCTGAAGAAGTGGGAATCCCTTCTCCCTTTTCCTCTGTGGTCAGTGGCACATCCCATTTCCTCCACTCCTGCTCCCCCTCTTCTCTGCACACCACCAGGACTGCCTCAGGTTTCCCTAGGAGTTGCGGGGAGCTCCAGAGCCACTCCTGCCCGACTCTGGGTGGGTAGCAAGGGGAGCTGGGCTGAAGTGGGGAAAGCAGCGGAGACGGTGGCTGGTTACCCCCTCTCTGAGCCTGCTCCCAGGCTGGTAGGAAATACTTGGGGGGACCAGACAGGGAGGAGGAACCCACCCACTGCTGGCACTGGAGCTGAGCTTGGCTCCTTGCACAGCCCAGCTGCAGCAGAGCAGGAGTGGCTGGGAGCTCCCCCTGCTCCCTGGAGCAGCTGAACACACTGGGGTCTGAACACAGTGGGGTCAGCAGCAGCGGCACGTGACAAGTAGAGCATGGGAGGGGACACACATGGAGGGTAAGGTAGGGAAGATTCTTACCTGATTTGGGAACTTTAAAAGGTACCTGGCTGTTGCTCCCACAGTGTAGTCTGAGAGGGGGAGGTATGACTAAACCACTGCACCTTCTCTGCCCTTGAGCTGATGCCAGCACTGGAATATTTAAACTGAAAGAGATTAAGTTCAGAAAATGAGTATCTGAAAAAGACTAGAAATGGGGACAAGAAGAGGGGAGATTCTGCTCCTTTGCTTACCTGCAAAATGACAATTTTTCTTTTTGTGAAGCTAGCAGTGAGAATATTCCACTTTGCTCTCATCTGTGTATTTCTTTCCAGTCACTGGGAGAACAGCTTTCCTGTAAAAAATCAGTCAGTTTTCAAAGAAAATTCTCAAACTTTAAAATAAAAGTTTCTTGGAACATTCAAATGTCTGTTTTTTAATACTTCTGAAGGTTTCATAATTCTTGATGTGTCTCCAAATTCATCCAGTCCCTCATCGTGTAATGCTTATTTTCAATAAGTGGATTCTTTTAAATGGCTCCTGAGTTTAGGTTAACTAGGTAAAACATATATATTCTTCTGAGCTAAAAGAAAGTTGTAACAACAGAAGACAAAACTGACATGATCCTGTATTACAAGCTGAAACACAGCTTCAGAAAGGTCAATATAGCACAGGTCAAAATAGCATGTGTGGAATCATATGTGAAGTCAGATGTTATTGCAAGAGAATATTAAATTAAGTGTTCAATCAGATGTCCCATATCCAAAAATTTAAGATACTGAAATACAACTGCATTGCAGTTTCTTTTCTAATATGTAAGGATACAACACTGTATCCTGAGCAAACAAACATGCATATAAATATTTTTTGGGAAAAACCAGGTAAAATGTATGGTACCCAATATTATTTTAAGGAAGATATGACATAACTATGTTTTCCATTTCCAAATAATAAACCTAAAATAGCTTGAACCCTTTCCCCCTCTCTGTCTCCCTTCTCGTTTTCTTCCAGATTTACAGTGTTTTCAGTTCAAGAACAGCTGATTGAAAATTATTATCTAACAAATTCTTAGGAGCAAAAACTTAAAAAAATTAGAAGTGACATTTGCACAGTCTAGTTTGTTTTCATAATATTAACACTGAGAAATGTCAGTAATTTTTTTAAAAATTAAATTGAATATTGCAGAATTTTGTGCTGTTTCCATTTTATTTTTTTAGCAAACTGGTATTTGAGAGGAAAAGAGACCAGGTTTTCATCAAGAATTCTTTAATTATGATGAAATTTCTCTATATCCTTCTTCACCAATAAGGACCAATGTCTGCTTTCCGTTATGTGGCACAAAATAATGAACATCAAGGGGTGTTACCATTGTGGCAAAGTACAATTTAGCTCTTTCAATGCAACAGGAAGAATAGGTATGTTTTGACTAAAGCTGCAGTAGGGTGGCTTGGCTGGGCATGATTCTTTAAAGCAAAAAGCTCACTGACCCATGCAAATGAAAAATGGGTTTTGTTTTGCTTTTTCCCTGTTACTGTTTTGCGTATAAAAATCTGTCTAGTAGACTGAGTGGTCACAGATCTACTGGCCTCCTCCTCATTCTTGTTTCGTAGCTATGTACTACCCCTTTTTTCAGGGCTGAGAAGGGAGTCCCTGCAGAACGTACCTGTGCAGAACGAGACAGGTCTTCATTCAATGTAGGTTTCCAAGACTCTGTTAGCAGAACTGCACTGCTCTTACGGCTTAATGTATAAACAGCACTCCTGATTACTTTAAGCATCTAAATTCATTCAGCAAGTCACAGGTGAATAACAGCCCTGACCCACCAGTTTCTCCAATCAGTTCAGGTTTTGGCCTTATATAGCTAATAACAGCTGCCTCTCTTTTAGGTGTCAGGAAACCCAATAATTACCTGTTTTCATTGAACAAATCACCTGTTCT
>NW_017729034.1:94937288-94938933 GCF_001723915.1 Gavialis gangeticus
AGCAGGTAGTTAACATAGTAGTACCACAAGAAGTACTGCCACTGTCACAGGAAACAGAAAACTTCCTTCCACAAAATACTGCATTAACTCCTTCCATCACAGAAAAACTTGAAAACACAAATCATCTTTAAGGTCACTTGTACATGTGATGGGGGTTTACTCCCCTAAATTGAAATGGTAGGGTTTTAATTGCAACAATTAAAAACCCACCATTTCAATTTAGGGGCTTCTGTCACTGAGAGGCCCAATCCCTTTTTTTCTTTTTTCTTTTTTTTGCGGAGCCTGCCCATGTCTCCTGGGGCTGGGAGGTGAGCTGCTGGTGGGTGGAGTGGCCCCTGAGCTGTGGGGGGGCCCCGGTCCTTCCCTCCGTGGTGGCAGCACTCCCTGGGGCCACCTGGGAGGGCTGCTAGTGGGTGGATGCCTCCCAGGGGGCACCACTGCTGTGAAGGGAAGGTCTGGGGCCCCCACAGCTCAGGATCTGCCAGCAGCTGGCCCCCCAAGCCATGGAAGAGGCGGACTCCGCAGGGGGAAAAAAAAGGATCAGGTACTTCACCATTTATTTTTCACCAGTGGAGCCTGCCTGCACAAACTGCCACTGGGCCGTGCGGCCCCTGAGCTGCAGGGGGGCCCACTCCTTCCCTATGCTGTGGCAGCAAACCCAGGGCCACCCAAGAGGTGTGCTAGCTGTGCAGGTGCTGCCCCAGCTTGCAGGCAGCACCTGCCAGATCTAACTCTTCCCTGAGCCTGCATGCTGGAAGCCCACCAGGCACTGCTTCCCATGTGGGCCCAGGGAAGAGTTGGATCAGACAGATGCTGCTTGTGAGCTGGGCAGCACCCACTCAGCTAGTACCCCACCCAGGCTAACCTGGGGTGAGGGACCCAGACGCCTGAGGCAATGAAAGCAGCCTAGCCCAGGGTCAGGGACTCAGAGGCCTGAGGGTTGTGAGTGAGCCAAAGCAGCCCAGCCTGGGGTGAGGGACTCCAGAAGCCTAGGGTGGGGTGGGAGGTGGAGGAACCTCCACCTCCCACCCCACCCTAGGAGTAATAAGGTCATGGCAGTGAGGCATAAACCATACCATGAGGGCTAAAGCCTGATGGAAGAGGCAAACTGGAGTGTGATGGATGGGCCAGACTGCCCAGTGGATAACTTAGAGTAACATCTGTGACTGCATGGGTGTGGCTACAGGGGAAGAAGGAAGCCACAAATAGCCCTTAAGGCAACTGGTGTCCTGAGGCACTGATGGGGCCAGGAGTGCACCCACTAAGTGCTTGAAGAGCAGGGCTGTGGCCAGTTGGGCATAGGAAGGACCCATTCTGGGACCCTGGCGCAGCCTCCCTTTTACAGTAAAATAATGCCATCAAGGTATAGCAGGAAAGAGGAAAAGGGAGGGTACCTTGAGAAGCTGGAGTGGGGCAGGAGTCACATGGCCACCAAGGGGCATCAAGGCTGCTCATAGGGCTTGGTTCTGTTACACTCATCTACCAAGTTGTTGTCATCCCTACTATGCTGTACACACATGCAACTTGGATGACATATAAGAAACACCTGAAAGCTCTGGAACTTTACCATCAACAATGTCAGAAAATCATCCATATCAATTGGAAAGACAAAAGAAACAAAGCCAGTGTTCTGATTCAAGCAAAC
>NW_017729034.1:94943933-94944871 GCF_001723915.1 Gavialis gangeticus
AGGCTGCTCATAGGGCTTGGTTCTGTTACACTCATCTACCAAGTTGTTGTCATCCCTACTATGCTGTACACACATGCAACTTGGATGACATATAAGAAACACCTGAAAGCTCTGGAACTTTACCATCAACAATGTCAGAAAATCATCCATATCAATTGGAAAGACAAAAGAAACAAAGCCAGTGTTCTGATTCAAGCAAACACTACCAACATTGAAGTCATGTTTATACGGTGCCTGCTTTGTTGGACAGGACATGTCATAAGGATGCCTAACAACCAAAACAGGTCCTTTACTCCCAGCTCACCAATGATCATCACTTTAGAGGTGGGCAAAGAAAGAGATTCAAGGACATCTTGAAGGTTAATTCAAGGACACCTTGAAGAGATTCAAAGACAACCCCTTCTTTACCTTCCCCCCACCGCCCTCACCTTTGCCTGCAGCAGTTCCACTGACTTGAGGAGGGTGGGGGGCAGCATCCCAGATGTCCCAGATTTCCTTCTAGTCAGCGTAATTTTATACAACTTTTTGTATCTTCATGGAGACATATAAAACCAAACTATCAGTATTTATTCAGCCTCCTCCAAGTTTGTTGGGATGTGAGTTAGGGATTGTAGAAAAGGCACCTGGATTGAAAACACACCTTGTTTTGGTTTAAATATCTGACCAATTAATTTTTCTAAAACCAAAGCTACCCAATTTATCCAATTTATAACTTTAACATAATTCAAAGATGACATAAGTGCAACTCACTGGAACCCTTATTTGTTATTTTTAAAAGACAGGGACCTGAAACTGGCATTTTCTCATTTACTTTAATAGGACCCTGATTTCATCTGATAGCTCATTATGATATCTGTTTAACACATGAAAAGCTAATATTAAGAAAATTAAGAAAATGGGAAAATGGGAGGCTGTGGCGTAGACACCCACACAGTCAA
>NW_017729034.1:94945219-94946706 GCF_001723915.1 Gavialis gangeticus
TGCCACAAAACTCACCCCCCCCCTACAAATCTTACACCCTGTGCACTCAGCCACCAGACAGGATGGGATCTCCTGGTGACAGCTGCAACTGCCCCACTGCAGCCCTCCGCCATGCCCACACTGGTGCTGGGACATGTGACCTTGGCCTGGGGGGAAGGGGGGTCCTGGGAACCTCTTGGGAGATGTGATGGGCTGAGGGGAGGGGTGAAGGTGGCAGCAGGGATCAGTGATGGGCAGGGAGGGCTTAAGGCATGAGCAGGGTCTATGTGTGTATGTGATGGGCCAGGGGTGGCAGCAGGGGTGTGTATGAGAAAGAGAGCGAGATAGAGGGCTAGGGGAGCACTCTGGGTAGGAGCAGCCACCAGAGGCAGGCTTGGACCTCCCCCTGCCACCTAGTGCAGCCTGTGCAGGGGGAGGCCAGCCTGGAAGGGAAGGGGCTTGCCCAGCCCAGTCCCTGAGCCCCAGTTAAGGGCTTCCCAGGAACAGCATGGGGATTGCTGGGGCCTGAGCACAGGTGCAGGATGCAGAACAGCAAGGGCTGGAACAGCTTAAAGCCAGGGCTGGACCACAATTTTTTGGGGCCCCCTTCAAGATAGAGTTTTGGGGCCCCCGATCCATCAAAAAATCAAAATTGCAGTTAATTGTGGTATACACTCACTGAAATAAAGTAGTCAGGGCTGGGCTGTGCACACGTGGGCTGTGCTGCAGGGGGCACAGGGTTGGGGCAGCATGTGCTGGGGACACCTGCGTTCCCTCCCTTGTGCCAGTGCTGGCCCCAGCTTCTAGCTCCCCCTGTCTGAAGGTCTGAGAGGAGCTGGGTAGTGTCTCTCTGGCCCAAGTGGCACAATTTGCCCCACACCCAAGTGTATGTTCAGGCATGTGTGCTGAGACACAAATCTCTGGTACAAATTTGTGCTGCTGCTACTTGAGGTGCTGCAAGTGCACATGCCTGCATGTATGGACACACCCATAAGCTGCATCCACATGAGTGTGGACTTTTCTTTCCACCAGGACAGGAAGCAGCAGCACACCTTGTGCCACTGCTAACTGTCTCTGGGGAACGCCTGTGCCATGCACCCTCTGGCTCATGGCCAGTTACTCGGGGTGGGGTAGGGGAGGCTGAGGCCCACACTGGGCTAGCCCCAACAGCCTTATCCAGGGTCCTGGCGCCTCCTGGGGCTGCAGCAGCAGTGATCCTGCCGCTCAGAGCTTGGCTGGTAGCCGGAGTGTGGCTCTGGCTGGCCAGGCGCTGGTTTTGGGTGGTATGCACTGCTCCCAGGGGAACCACTCCATTATTTTTGTGCATGGAGAACAGCTGAATATGCAGTATGTGGCACTGCAGATGTGTCTGCAGCACCACAAAGCGCATGGCTGTGCTCATCTGGATGAGGCCATAGAAGGCAATTAGGTTGGTCAGACATGACTTGCCCTTCGTGAATCCATGCTGAATGTTCCTAATCACCTTCTCCTCCTCCAAGTGCTTCGAA
>NW_017729034.1:94951706-94979998 GCF_001723915.1 Gavialis gangeticus
AACCACTCCATTATTTTTGTGCATGGAGAACAGCTGAATATGCAGTATGTGGCACTGCAGATGTGTCTGCAGCACCACAAAGCGCATGGCTGTGCTCATCTGGATGAGGCCATAGAAGGCAATTAGGTTGGTCAGACATGACTTGCCCTTCGTGAATCCATGCTGAATGTTCCTAATCACCTTCTCCTCCTCCAAGTGCTTCGAAATGGATTCTTTGAGGATCTGCTCCATGATTTTTCCAGGGACTGAGGTGAGGCCGACTGGTCTGTAGTTCCCTGGCTCCTCCTTCTTCCATTTCTTAAAGATGGGCACTATACTTGCCCTTTTCCAAACATCCGGGACCTCCCCCAATCACCACAAGTTAAAAGAAATAATGGCCAGTGGCTCTGCAGTCACACAGCTGATTCCCTCAGCTATATATTTATACACCCTCTTAAGTCTTTCTGGTGTTTTTGGCTTTTAATCCTAAAGGCAAACTGTTTAATCAGTGAGATACATAATCAGGCTAAACATGATCCAGATAAAAGGCAAAAGCAAGCATGTGGTCTCTGCTGACAGACAGAAGAGGATGAATACAATGATGCTGAAAGATTACTCAACTACATAATAAGGATAAACAGAGTTCACAGCCAATCCCTTGTGAAAGTAGCAGTCTGCATTACTCTCTCATTGCCAGAAATAACATGATCAGAGTTTGCAATACACATTGGTTGACTGGGTACAGAAATCCTGAACTTGTTGCAATTTAACTATTAGATGGTCCAATTATGCATAGAACAATATGATAACCAAAATTTACACCCATGGCTTTGCCAAAGAGGGTCAAAGGACATTGTTTGACACTTGAAAAGTGGATGTAAATGATGAGCAAGTCACTTTCCTTTTACCCTTGAACACTCTGTTGTACTAGAAATTAGAATACAAGTCCCTGGCCTTAGTGTCCTTTCTCCATATTCCACAAAAACTGTTTCAGCATGAGGGAGAAGGAGATGTGCAGCCATAATGTGGGTTCACCCCCCTGCAGGGCTCTCCAATCTCTATTACTGTTTCCCAAGTACAGCCTTCTGGGCCCCTCTAGTGGGTGTGGAGTACCAGGACTATGATCTCTCCACATCTCCCTTTCTTTACAAAGAACAAGATTAGAATACAGCTCACTGTAAATGATTAACAATAAACTCTCTCTCAAATCTATTTACATTGCTAAACCAACTTAATATACACGTAAGTAACTATAAATGAATGTCTAAAGGTCAAGCCTCTGAGGAAGTCAGTTTGGTCTACCTGATCACGTTCTAATTTCTGTAGAGCTTCCCTCACTAACTGGGCTATTACGCAGACTTCCTTAAGGAGAGGATTCGTTTTCATTTCCTGACTCTCTCCATGTTGTTGCCTGATCCTCTTTTTGTGGAAGGGGAAAATATTGAAAATGAACTATATTTTACCAGACAAAATATTTTGGAGTCTCTGTTAAGTAGGGTCTAGAAGTGTCTGCTATATTTTGAACAGTTAAAAATGTTTGGGATCTTTTTAACCAAACTCTGTCCCCTGGCAGCAGTGCTGGTAGTAGTTTTTCTCTATGTCCAGTACTGAATTTTATTTTACTGTTGAGATTTCAGTCCAGCATTTCATTCCTTAATTTTTTTCAGGTTAGGCCATTTAGGTTTAAGTTATATCAGTGCCATAGCTAATGGTGTCATAAGTCATCTTCCCATGAGCAGTTCAGCTGGAGAAAGTCCTGATGCAAGTACCGTAGACTGGGATGTCAGGAGTGCAAGATATGGATATCTGGATTTATGTAGAGTCTGTATAGCTTTTTAAGCTTCTTTGTTATAGATTCATAGATTCACAGAGTCAGAAGGGACTTCAGTGGGCCATCTAGTCCAACCCCCTGCCCCTGGCAGGCAAGAAAAGAGTCACCGACCCTGGGGTCATGTGATCCCAGCCAGGTGCCTGTCCAGTCTCCTCTTGAAAACCCCCAAGGACGGGGCGAGCACCACCTCCCTTGGGAGCCCATTCCAGATTCTGGCACCCCTGACCGTGAAGAACTTTTACCTAATGTCCAGCCTGGACCTTCTCTCTAGTAGCTTATGGCCATTGTTCCTTGTTGTTCTGGGGGTGCCCTGGTGAACAGATAGTCACCAACTTCACGTTGCTCTCTCCTTATGAATCTGTATGCTGCCACAAGGTCCCCTCTCAGCCTTCTCTTGGACAGGCTGAAAAGGTTTAGGTCCCTTAGCCTTTCCTTGTAGGGCCTTCCCTGCAGGCCTCTAATCAGACGAGCGGCTCTTCTTTGGACCTTCTCCAGGTTGTCCGCATCCCACTTGAACTGCGGTGTCCAGAACTGGACACAGTACTCCAGCTGTGGCCTGACCAGTGCCGCATAGAGAGGGAGAATCACTTCCCTGGACCTGTTTGTGAAGCACCTACAGATGCACGACAAGGTGCGACTGGCTCTGCCAACTGCTTCGTCATATTGGCAACTCATGTTCATCCTGGAGTCTACAGTGACTCCAAAATCTTTTTATGCCTCAGTGCAGCTGAGAAGGTCACCCCCCAGCCTATAGGTATGATGGCAGTTTTTTCTCCCTAGATGTAGCACCTTGCACTTGTTCCCATTGAATTGCATCCTGTTGCTCCCTGCCCACTTCCCCAACCTGTCTAGGTCAGCCTGGATCTGGCTTCTCATCTCCAGGGTGTTAGCTGCACCCCGTAATTTTGTGTTGTCCGGGAATTTGGGCAGGGTGCTTCCCACCCCCTTGTCCAGATCACTGATGAAGATGTTGAACAGCACGGGCCCCAGAACTGAGCCCTGAGGGACTCCACTGCACACATCTTTCCAGGTTGATACTGACCCATCCACTACCGCCCTCTGAGTGCAACCCTTGAGCCAATTTGCTACCTAGTCTACCATGTAATCATCCAAGGCAAATCTCCTCAGTTTATTAATAAGGATGGTATGGGATATCTTGTCAAAGGCCTCCTTGAAGTCCAGATAGGTTACATCCACCTCGACTCCTGCATCTAAACAATTGGTGGCCTTGTCGTAAAAGGAAACTAGGTTTCCTTTTACTAGGTTTCCCACCCCGTGGGTGGGGTGCCTCCGGTCCCAGTGATCTGAATTCATCCAGTCCCTCCAAATGTCTTTTTACTGTGTCAGCACTGACCATTGGTAGGCTGATGTTCCCTTTGTTGGTGTCTGTGATGTATGTTGAGGGTTTGTCTAGATTCCCATTTAAGAAGACAGAGGCAAAAAACTCACTGAAGAGCTCTGCCCTGTCCCTGTTATCTAACACTAGGCCCCCCTGCCTGTCCTGTATGGGTCCTATGCTACCTTGCACCCTCTTTTTGCTCCCAATGTACTTAAAGAAGGACTTTTTATTGTCCTTAATCCCTGATGCTAGCCTGAACCTCGGCCTTCCTGACTGATTCCCTGCAGGTGTGGGCCAAAGAAGTGTACTCCTTCTTGCTAGCTACCCCCTTCTTCTACTTCCTCTATGACTCTTTTTGTTCTGGGGATAGTGAGAACTGCTAGTACATAGCACATAAGAATCAAAGTTGTCTGCAAACTGTAAGAATAAATAAGTTCCATTGTCTGATATGAGGCTGTAGGTTGTAGCAGTGTTGGTCTAAGGACATAGACATACAAGGTTCTTTGGGTAAATATGATATCTTTTATTAAACCAACTCAAATAGCTGGAAAAATTCTTCTTGGCAAGCTTTCGGTTTAAATAGCTTTTGTCAGGCTGAGGAAGCATCTGCAGATTATTTCCCCTGCCTGACAAAAAGTATTTAAACCCGAAAGCTTGCTAAGAAGAATTTTTCCAACTATTTGAGTTGATCTAATAAAGATATCAGATTTACCCAAAGAACCTTGTCTGCCTAGTATCTGATACGAGGATTTCGGGAACTCCATATCTTGCAAATATGGTCTTGAACTTTTGGATGACCTTTGCCAGTGAGGCCTGTGTTAAGTAGAGCCAAGTCAATATATCTGAAAAAATAATCAAATACAATGACAGATGTGTGTCTTTTCCAGAAAAACAAATAGGTTGCTACCTTCTTCTGAAGTCTACCCAGTGTCTTTGTAGAAGTGAATGCCTCTAGGGAAAGTCTTTTTATTTTGGTACATCTCACCAGCTTAGAATTAAAATTTGAAACTAAAATTAAAATGTGAATTTGCTTACTCAACCCAAGTCACCATATAGATTGCTGTGCTCTTTCCCTGAATTTTTGTATGCCCTGGGGTCCCTCATGGATCTTTGAGAGCATCTCTTCCTGAAGCAACTGGGGGATCACAATGAGTCTTCCTTTAAGAAGCAGACCACCTGCCATGTGAACACATGCAGTCAGTGTGGGTTGTACTCTTGCTCCCCTGCAGGGGCTCTCTGACCTACTGTCTCCCTATATTCTCCTTGCTTTCTAGTCTTCTCTAGTGGTTGTGGAGGACCGGGACTCTATGATCACTCCACAACTCTGTCAACATTTTTATATTCTAATCAAGCTTCAGAATGGCTTATAAACAGTTCAACATAAATCCAACATCAAGGTTTTCTACTATCATGCCAAAGTCTTGGATGGCTTCTCATCCTCTGTCAGTCCTAAACTCCCATCACTCTTGCTTATCTGCCCAAATGATAGATTTCCAGACTTCTAGGTAATATCCCTCTGCCAGCTCCTCCCTGCAGGAGCTTTCTGAAACTGTTCTCCTTGGGCAGCTCACTTTCTCTTTCCTACCCCCTTGTTTCCTGGGGAAAAGCCAACCTATTAAATGGGTACATTGTGTCAGTCTTTTATCAGCCCCATGGGACACCCATGCCCGTTATGGGACAGGGAGGCCTGGGTGAGGGAGATTCCCTGCCCTCCATCAATGCTGACCTTGTGAAGGAACACCTTGAGAGGCTGGACACCTTCAAGTCAGCGGGCCCTGACAATCTATACCCCAGGGTACTCAGGGAGCTGGCGAGCATCATAGCCCAACCCCTGGCAGGGATCTTCAAGAACTCCTGGCACTCTGATGAAGTGCCTGAAGACTGGAAGAAGGTCAATGTGATGCCTATCTTCAAGAAAGGGAGGAAAGTGGATCCGGCAAACTACAGGCCCATCAGCCTGACCTCTATCCTGGGCAAGGTCTTGGAAAAGATTATCAAGGAGACGATCCTTAACAGACTAGCTGACAGCAGTATCCTGAGGGATACCCAGCATGGGTTTGTTGTGTGTAGATCTTGCTTGACCTATCTCATTTCCTTCTATGACCAGGTGACCTATCACCTGGACAAGGGAGAGGAGATTGATGTCATATATCTTGACTTCAAAAAAGCCTTCGATCCAGTATCCCTTGATTGCCTCTTGGCAAAACTGGCCAACTGCAGCCTCGGGTCCACCACGATTCACTGGCTGGGGAATTGGCTCCGTGGCTGGACCCAGAGGGTGGTGGTTGACGAAAATCAATCATCGTGGTGCCCCGTGACCAATGGGGTCCCCCAAGGCTCTGTCCTTGGACCTGTATTGTTCAACATCTTCATTCATGATGTGGACATTGGAGTCAGAAGCGAACTGGCCAAGTTCGCCGATGATACCAAACTCTGGGGTAAAGCATCTACACCTGAGGACAGGAAGGTGATCTGGGCTGACCTTGACAGGCTCAAGAAATGGGTGGATGAGAACCTGATGCTGTTTAACACCAAAAAATGCAAGGTTCTCCACCTTAGGAGGAAAAACTTGCAACCATAATAGCTACAGCAGCCATAATAGCTAGGCTCACCCTTGCTCCCTCAGCTTTCGCTTCCTGTTCCTGCCTCACAGAGCAGGGTGGTACAGCCTATGGTGCCGGGGGAGCCCACAGCACAGTGCAGCGAGGGAGCCAAGGAGGGGGCCACGCACACTACCAGGGGTGGCACCCCCAGTGTGCACAGTACAATGATGGCAGTGCAGTGGGCAGTACAGTTGGGTAGGAGAGGTGCTGAGTACATGGTACAGTGAGGGGGTTGTGGCTTGGGGGCCTATCGCTTGCACTAGCATGGCTCCCACTGATACGGCCCACATGGTATTTAGTTCCCAGCTGCTTAGAAGTTGGATAGCCCTGGCTTATGTTGTGCATCTCTGATTTAGTTAATCTAATAGATGCAAATCTACCCTGCCTTCTGCCTGACTTCAGTCTAACACAGCTAAGTACCTTTCTCTGCTCGCAAGGATAAAGCCAAAGATTTCAGATAGGAATCCATAGTATCAGAAACATTCTGACTTGTCATAGCTTTTCTGAGCTGTTCACAGCAGTAGAATTGCTTTGTTATTTTTGATAGCTTTCACTTATTTTTTGACTAAGACCTGGCATTTTCTGAGGGAGGCCATGAGTCAAACAAGAAGTGCCTTCAGTCTAGAGAGGCTGAGAATCACTAGACAATTCTTGTAAAACCACATTATTGTTACCCGTTTATAAAACATGTATTCTATTACATACAGTGGTAACAATCTGTAAGTATATGTATCTATATATTCCAGCTGAACATTTTATAGCAGGCAAAATAGGATCAAAATCAGGAATATGGCCATCATTTGAATAAACAAGAACTGGGAGAATTGACGGCACTAAAGAAGCTAATCAGTGATAATTTATCAGTTGATGTCATAATAAGAAATTAACATTCTGCCCTGAATCTGTATCCTAAACTCAAACCAATGGTTTGTTTAATTTGTGTATGTGTGTAATTCAATGGGATTAAAAGTAGATAAGTACTGAAATAACGTGCAAAAGATTTTCCTGTATAAAGAGAGGCAAGAGTTGAAGAAAAACTCATGTGAAAGCTTCTTTTGCCCAACTTGAAAACCCAAGGGACTTGTATTGATGAGTTTTGAAATGGCATTATAAATACATTGTCTGAATAACTGTTCTGAAATCTTTGAGGTTTCCTCAATGTTATTCCTCTCTCTTTAGGAGCAGAAAAAGGAACCTGTACAAATCCTACCACCCACACTTAATCCAAAATGAATATGAACGTAACTTGAACTTTTTATCCTGAGTATGCAGGATGAGCCTCTGTTACATGTGCTGCTCTAAAACTAGAAGGGATAGAAATAACAATTTTACTGTACTAACAGTGCAAAGAGGAAGAGCAAGAAGATAAGCAAAGAAAACTACATTATTTTTCTTTTAATCCCATTTTCTATTAACACTGTTAACAGTGTTTAATTGTGTACCACTCCTTTTATATTAATGTTTCTGCAATGCACTTTACCAAGTGCAGATCCAGACTGAAAAAAAAAAAACTTCACCTTCATGTTTCATCTCCAGGGCAGCACTTTGCAAAAGCAGAAAACCTTCCCAGTCATTATCATTACTATAATGGCACTTAGAAGAGTCAAGCAATAAGAGCCCCACAGTACTAAGTACTGTAAAAAGACATAAGAGAAAATTCTTGCTCTGAAGAATTTATAATCTAAGTCAAAACTGTCCAATGTCTTCCTGCTTATCATGCTGTCTGCACACCCCAGGGCTGCATCCTGTGTGCTGCATGGCATCGTAGGTGTCTCCCACTGAATTATACCAAATGCCTCTGTACCTCACACACTGCATCACACGGCCCATCCTTAGGGTGACCGTATGCCCCAGTTTGGCCAGGGCAGTCCTGGATTTTGTAGGCTGCCCTGGTGTCCCAGCCAGTTAGTAAAAATTGATTCAAATGTCCTGGATTGGTAGGGACAGGCTAGGGCAGAGGGAGAGTGCTGCTGTAAGCATGGGCTGCTCACATGTGTGTGTGCATGTGTGGCATCCTAGTGGGTTGGGGGAAGGGTGGCTCAGTCCGTTCCCTGAAGGAAGTGGGGGTCCTGCCCCACTTCCTGTCACCCAGCTGCCAGTGGGGACCCATGTTTGGAGGATGGTTCTAGGCTCCGCACTCTGCCCTGGGACTGCAGCCCCAGCTTGGCTGGGTTGGGCCAAGCAGCAGCTGCAGTAACAGCAGCAGGAGGCCACCCGGCTGCAGCTGCTATTGCGCCAGGTGCTTACAGGTGTTGCCTGTGCAAGGTGGGCACAGGGGGTGGCAAAACCATGCACCTGGCTGTGGTGGCCATGGGGGTGCTGTGTGTCCAAGTCTATATGGAGCCCAGCGACCCCTATGCATTAGACCACGCCTCCTTCCAGCAGGGTTTGTATTCACTTTGACTCTTGGGGGGGGGGGAGGGGTCTACAAAAAAAATTAGACTGCCCTAATAAAATTGGAGACCCCCAAGTTATGTTTTTCAAATCTTACAGGGGGGCTCTTGTCTCTTACAGGGTCTCAGGCCCCCTCCCCCCTAAACTCCCCCATAATTCAAACCCTGCCTTCCAAGTGCTGCAGCCAGGAGCCAAGGGGGTGCCAGACAGCCCCATGCTAGATGAGAAGGTCCATGCACTGGGCAGAGGGGGGAATTGCCAGGGTACAGTCTGGCAGAGGCAGGTAGGTAGGTGGGCAGGCACCATGGCTACCCGCCTGCCTGGCACACCATGCTGTTCCACCTCCACCTCTGCCTGCAGCAGTGCCTCTGACTTGGGAGCAGGGGGGAGGTGAGGGGGAAGCAGTGTCCCAGATGTCCCATGGTCCCATAGTCACCCTGCCCATCCTTCACCCACAGGGTCCACAAAGCCCTCTGGCCACAGGCTCCCTTGGCCATGCCATGCCACTCTGTACCCAGGGGTGGGGGCAGGAAGCCAAAACTGGAGGAGGAATGAGCCCAGAGATTCTGATGGTGGCAGCTGGAGTGGTAGAGGAAGCAGCACCATAGAGGACCACAAGCTGACCCCTTGGGGGCTGCATGCAGCCTGCAGGGCTCCAGTTGGGCAGCAGTGATCTAAGTAGCTAAAACTGACAAATGTTGGGAGAAAGGAAGTTTTTTATTCTCATTTTACAGATATGGAAACCAAGGCATAGAGAGATCATTTCACTTACTTATTGCCAGGTAAGAAATGTAAGATAGAGCTGAAAAGGAAATCCAGACTTCTCATGTTCCAGTCATTTCCCTAAATGACAAGACCATATTTCTCATGTTTGTTTGGGATGAGATACGCTATTCTAGTGGTATGGCCAAATGCTACCATGGGACCTCAATTAAACCATGCCAACAATTTATTGACTCAGATTACTGATTAATTATTGATTCTTCTTTGGCATTCGAATAGCCATATTCATTTTTAGAATTTAAGAGGGAACATTAAAGGTCCTGAAACACTTATTAAACAAGTAAAAGGTGTAAGAATAAAATGCAAACTCCTCACTCCAATCACACAGTCTAAAGCCATGTTTGCTGAGGCCTTAGCCACCTCTATAATGTGGGTGATTGCTATTGCTGTAAAAAGTATTGACAGTAGGGCTGTGCAGTCACTTCAGTCACTGATTCGATTTGGAGGAGATTCGGCTCAATTTGGCAGCTGAATCTCCATATCTGAATTGAATCAGGAGACCCATTAATCTCTCTGAATCAAATCAGAAGCCAGAAAATTGATTTGGAGAGATTTGATGATTCGGCCATAGTCACAGCTTTATCTGTTTTTTCTACAGACTTCGAGATACCAGGTGTGGCTCATGAATGCTCAGATGGTGGGGCAGATGGAGTGTCCCATGGGAGCACGGGGGGGTGGGGTCCCCCGCACACTCAGCAGCAGACCCAGAAGTGGTCCAGAAGTACTTCCGGTCCACTTCTGGTTCTGCCGCGGAGTGTGTGGGGAACCACCCCACCCCCTGACTGAGTGACTGGTTTCTCCTAGGTCTGCGGGGGCACCTGGGGTCTCCCCGATAGCTGAGCTGGGAAGGTGTGTGGGAGGGTCCCCCACACACTAGGCAGTGGAGCCAGAAGTGGACCGGAAGCACTTCCAGTCCACTTCTGGCTCCACTGCCCAGCCCGCGGGGGACTCCCTTGCACTCCTGTGGGATGCTCCATCTGTCCCACTGTCTCAGCATTCACGAGCCATGCCTGGTACCTTGAGGTACATAGAAAAAACATATAAAGCTGTGTTTATGGCTGAATTGCTGATTCTCTGATTAAGAATCAAATTTTCAGATTTGGACAAATTGTATTGGGACAGTCATCCAAATCAGCAAATTGAATCACTGTCCCCCGAATCTGGCCAAATCCGAATCGAATAGTGCCTGCTTCACACACCCTAATTGACAGCTACTATCCATTTTTGGCCACTGCCTAAAAGTAAATGTAAACACTCAAAATAGGTTTAAATAGCAAAATGTGCACCAGAGGCTGAGGAAACTTCCATGACCATTGCACTACTAACAAACATAGACTGGAACGTGGATTGTCTTTTTGTTCCACATTCGTAGATTGCCTTGAACAATGAGGTGTTGGTCCATGACTAGGGCATAGGTCAGATGTTGCCAAACTGCAACTACCAAGCCTTGCTGGCACAGTACCTGCAGCTCTCTCTCTTCTTCTTGAAGCCCTGTCTGCTTCTCCCGGGACTGCCAGCTCAGGCACTGGGCTGTCGGGGCGGGGGCTGCAGCTGCGTCACTTAACCTGGGGCACATTCCCTGTGGAAAAAGCTGGAGTGGCTCCACACCTCCTCCCCTGCTCTCTCACCAGATTGCTAACCCCACCTGGATCGCTTTTGAACTTCAGTGGATGATCAGATGTGGCTCCCAGGGTGAGTAATCCTGGCCACCCCTGGCATAGGTGATCACAATATAAATAATCACAAAAACAGCAAGCGCATTTCTTGCTGCACTTCTCTAATAGCAACAGGATCAATCCAAAGATAAGCTTCATTTCCATAGCTTTCTAGTTATTATACCACATGAAAGTGAATCAAATGTGCATGTATCATACTTTAATAAATGATTTTGCTACTGAATATTTTACTGCAAATGCCTACTATTCAGAAGCCTTCAGATAATTAAATGACAGTGGCCACATCTACACGAGATGCTGACTATGCAGTTGTTACAGTGCAGTTATTTAGTACTTGCATACACAAGTACTGTGTACTATGTGTATAAAGTACTGTGTACATAAATGACTGTGCAATAACTGACCTTATTGTGCAGTAGAGTCCCTGAACAGCTTCTTGGTGAAGCTGACTGTGCAGTAGCTCGTTACTACTGAGCAGTAGTGTCACATCACACTTTGTGCCACATGACACTACTACTGGCAGCATCTCATGTACATGCAGCCAGTAAGGTAAAAATCCATCCTTTATACACCAGGTCTGCTAACAATCTATGTACCATATTGACACTGAGGGGCACCTTATTTCTTGACTGACAAATTTGCTGCAGCTAAATTGCTTCTACCAGGTCAAGTTTATAACTTTATTCAAACTACTGTAAAGATTCATTTACTAGGAGACATACAGAAAGTATTGCCCTGGGGAAGAGGAAGTAGTTAGGCTTTTGCTAATCTAACACATGTTTTATGAGCCTGGAACTCACTAAATGACTATTGCTTTGGGAAGAAAAAAACCAACAGGCTGATGATAATTACTAGTGGCACTCACTCATTGCGGTAATCAAGAGTGTTAGAGGTTAGGTAGATGAGTGTCACCCAGAGGAGAAGATACAAGGCAGTCATTCTCTACTCAAGTGAAGAGGAAGAAACAGAAATAAACAGAAGAGAAAAGTTAAAAAGAATAGAGGCAAAAGCAAAGACAACTCAAGAGTGAGCACAGAATAAAAAGACAGGGGAAAGAAATAGTGGGCCACATCGTGATATAGCTTAGGTTGCTACAAACACCCACTGAATTGAACAGGAGTAGTATCTACATGGATATTATAATACTCAATACTATTCAGGAAGATTAATTTACCCAAAGAATTAGAAATTTAGAAAATACATCAGACATATAAAACAATATCATATGAAGGCCAGAACTTAAAGAATCTAGAAAAGGAGAAAGAAACAATGTGAAAGAAGCTAGTAGAGAAAATCACCCAAACAATAAAATACTCCATCCATCATGATGTTGGAAAAGCAGAGAGAATACCAGTACCCTGGTATTCATAAATATTTATGGCTGTAGCTGACCATCTTTAATATTATGAAAAAACAAATTCTCTTGCATTTTTGTTTCATGGAAGATGTTTGAATTTGTTTGATGACAGGATTAATTCAGTTCAACAACCGCAAAAGCTAAGGGAAACAAATGAAGAGAGCAGTTTTTAAATTGCTAGAAGTCAAACAGAAAATTAAATCTCCTTCACTTCTTGCCCTAGTTCCCAGTTCTTTCCAGCTTACAGCTTGCTTAGAAATTGGCTGGCATGAACAGCAGGCGGGAACTTCCAAAATGTTTTTTATAAAATATATCTTCTCATACAAGACATAGCACTTAAAAATAAACAGTGAAACCAATATAGAAATATTTGGCTAAATTCCCTCTGAAATAGGAAGTAGCATGGTCAAATGGTCAGAGCAGAGAAATGGAAGCTGAGAAATTCCGAGTTCTATTCCTGGCTCAGTCTGTGACTTGATGTGAGACATTGGCCTCCTCTGGGTGACCTCTTCATGGTTTGATTTCCCTAAATAAAATGGAATTACACTTTTTTTGCTTCCACCTATATAATACTTATATTATTAAAGATTACAAACTGCCTTGATAACTTGCAATATGAAGGGCTGAAGAGCTGCAGTCTTTTCTATTATAGTAGGCATTTTTTAGTGTTACTTATTTCATTTCAACTGCTTTGCTTACATTTTCCACAGCGCTATTTGATCTTTAGTAACTCCAAAATGATTGGTTTGTATATATGTGAAAGAGCAGAATTTAGCCTCCTGATTTTAGAAAGTGTTTGGTTCATTATGCATGGCTCTGCAAAGAAGTTTAGAACATATGGCTCACTATACAGCATTCAGAATAGTAGTAACCACTTGACAAGCTGAAGCTTAAAGAAATAGAATTTCAGTTCAGCTCCCTTCAAACACTGAGCTTTCACCTAGAGCTCACTGGAAAATTTCTGTCAAAAGTTATTGTTAGTAGAAAATAGCTTCTCACTTGAATATGAGCTTCTGTGAAATAATTGCATTTGTTTAATGCAAAGCAATAATTGATCAGTTAAAACAAGAATTACCATCATTTTTAAAAAAATAAAAAGCTTTGAAATAAAAAAAAGTGTGTGTGAATGTGGGATTCTAAAGCAGCTGCTACTTTTTATTCTTCACTTTCAACCCCACCTAGTTTTCTCCTGTTGTATCTTTCCACAACCCCTGATCCATGCTGATGTAATGCTCATGGAGGGCACAGACAAAAGTTACCTTTGTTGCGTGATCGGCCCCCTGAAAGTGCTCTACAGCTGTGCCATGACACATGTGCATGGCTGCAGAGCACTTTAAAAGTGTCTGGTCATGTGATAAATTAACCATTGTCAAATGAGGGATCAGACGAAGGCACTCCACTTCAGAGCAGCTTAGGGAACTTCTGTTCCCTAGTTCAATCTGTTGTGTGGTTGAGGCTGGGCTGCATCAGTTCAGCCTCTGTCCCCTTCCCCTTCTCCCCCCCCAGCTGTCTGTAGGAAGGGAGAGGGGAGAGGCAATGGGGGAATGAGTTTCAGGCTGAGGTTTGCCCAGCCTGATCTGGAGTGGGGCCAGATGGATTGGAGCCCACCCCATCTCACAGTCCCCCCAGCACCCCTCCTCCAGCTCAGGCTGGGAAAACCCGAGCCCACAACTTGCTCTCCCTCCCCCATTCCCCCTTCCTTCTTGCAGACAACACCAGATCTGGGAGGGAGGAACGGAGGGGCAGACCCTCCACTGAAGGGGCTGCTTAAGCCAGGCTCAACCCCTCACCACCCCTGACCCAACAGGTGAATGTCTGTTGGGTCAGGGGGTGGGGAGGGGCACACTCTAACTCATGGCGCTTTTTGTAAAACACCATGAGTTAGAGTGGGGACCTGTAAGTCTGTCAGTACCCTAAGAGTCCTTCCAGGCAGCTCCCAGTGGAAAAATAGATCATGGCTTTGATGAAAGGCAGAGGTAGAGCCAAAGAGTCTGAGTGCTGAAGTGAGGCACAGAAACAGTCCACAAATAATCTGGCATCCTGCAGCTCCCTTGGCTTATGCACAAATCTTGGGGGAATTCCTAGTTCTGGGACCACAAAAGAAACTGTGTGGAGTCAAATTCTGTCCCTACTGAAATAAATGGCTAAACTCCTGACTTCATTTGGATGAG
Source organism: Gavialis gangeticus (assembly GCF_001723915.1). Classification (NCBI taxonomy): domain Eukaryota; kingdom Metazoa; phylum Chordata; order Crocodylia; family Gavialidae; genus Gavialis; species Gavialis gangeticus. The sequence goes on from NW_017729034.1 coordinate 94,965,840, forward strand.
GACTGTATGGATTTCCTCCTACCAGGGTGAATTCCTGTGGGTTTTTTTGTAGCAAAGTCAAATTCTTCTCCCTCCCCTCTCAGGCAAATTACTTGTACATTGTTGAATTCTTTCTGCTGCATTTCATCTGAATACTTACTATACCACTTACTTCATATTCTTACCTCTTTGTAACTCATTGTCAAACTTTTGGAAAAAAGCCTTACCAGAGAAGCCATGTAAGTTCTCAATCTGTTTTACGTTTGTATCAACTGAAAAATATTTAGTGTTGTGTGGTAGACTAGTTCTATACGTTCAATAAACTGAACTTTCTAGTTTTACATACTCTTTTAAATATTTTATGTTCCAAATTTTGTTCTTCTTATCCATGTCTTTGCAGGGAACAGTTTGATCCTAAAACACCCAAGCATAAATTCCCCCTTACACTGTAATATCACTGATGCTCTCATTCAACTGGTCCTCTGTATATACCATTTCCTTTATAACACAAAAAGCCAGTAATCTGCTAATATTGTTTTGCATAACAGGAAACATGTGCTCATCTGTAATCAGGGAAGACTGCAATACATGCCATCATGTTGTGATCTGAACAGCAATTGAGTTTCATAATAATTTGCCAATCACTGGGCTTTAAAAGGAAGCCAACATCATTCCTTTTGACATAATTGCTGTACAGTAAATAAGACACTTGTGTAAATTTGATGTGCCTTGTTAAAGCCTGCAGAGCAAGAGAAAAGAAAAAGCCGGTGCAGAGTGCTGGAGTGTAGCCTTGAGACATTCTATTCAATGATATTAGGAGGTTGCTATGGGAAACAGCAAGATATGGATTCCTAGCATGTTTTGTAAGAAAAAATTATGTTGAAATGGCACTCTTTTTTCACGTAACAATGCAGTTTGTTTACAGAACTCCTATGGCAGTGGCTGTTTTGCCCTATTTATTGTTTTCTATTGAGGGACCAGTTTTAAATCAGAAGCATAAACAGTTAGCTGGAAGAAGTCTGTATACAGCTACCACAAACCTACTTCCAGCTGACCTGGGAGTAGCTTCATTTTTAAATGGCAGTGTAGCTACCTTTGTGGGTACAGTGACTCACACTTTGCAGTCTCCAGAAAGACAAGGATGGAGAATACAGACAATCAACCTTCCATCCTCTTGGTTTCTATTCTCGCTGGCTTTGATTAGATCCAACTGTTTTTCATAAAAAAACCCACAATCATACCTCTGAGACATACATGTTAATGTATACCCTTGACCTCAAATTCCAGTTATTATTGTATGCCTCATTAAGGAAGATATTTTTCAAACTAACTAAAAACAGACCCATTTTAAATGTCTAATTGCACCCAAACCCAGATTGAGGCTCCTTTTTTAAGACAAGAACATGCCACACATCAGGAATGGAAGCTCAGTCAGACTGAGTATGGTGTTACTAGAATATTTTATTTTATTTCTCATCCCAGCTTCTTGGTATTTGACCATTATAATCATATATGGCCAAACTGGGTCCTTCTCTGTACATAAAAACACTCCAAAGAAAACACAAGAAGGCTCTCCTGTGCCTCCAGAAAAGCTTATGTTAGTGTCAGCTGTAACAGCAAGTTGGTGTTATAACCTGAGCATAAGGAGTGCTCTCCCTGTGTGCATCATGGGTGCATAGTGGGTGTTTCCCACTATGAGGAAAATGCATACCATGACAGAGGTATAAATATGACTGCAGCAATAGGCTTGCTCCCCATGTTCTGTCAATACAATTTCTCACACAGAAATCAGAGTGGAGCAGGTCTGTGTCACCCAAGTGCTGACTGAGATGCAACAAGCAGGACTGAGCCAGAAGTTCAGTAAAACTCAACTCAATCCAAGCAAACAAACCCTTCCATTTATAGTTAATAATGTGTTGGCTGCCCCAGCACACAACAACTGCTTCTGGATCTCCACCACCCAGTGTGGAGCTTTTTCTACAAATGTCTTTAATTTAGAGCTGTATTTATGAATATCCTCACAGCACCAAAGGAAACCTTCCTTGTAATTAACGGCTCTAAGCTGAGCTCCTACAACACAGCTGCAGCCCCTGTCCTTCCTCCCTGCCTCAGTTCCCATCAGGAAGGAAATCCCTCCTCTTTTCATCTAGAAGCCTAGGAAATATATTCAGTCTGCCACACCTTCGGTCTGTGCTACTTGACAACCAAACATCCTCACATGTATATGACAATTATGACAAGCTAGACTGGACTCAGCTTTTCAACAAGGAGTGACTGATCTTATTAAATCAGCAAAACTCTTAATGAAACACACTTAACATTTAGCTATAAGAAGAAAAGACTCTTCATGCTGCCAAAAATCAGTGTCAAACTAGTAATAATGAAGAGATAGTTAACGAGGAGTTCATAGATGTTCACCCTGGGCTTTGAAACCATCTGCTCTATCTGACTTCAGTCATTCTTTGCCTATTCTGATTTTAAAATGCTCTCTTCTTTTCCCAAAACATAAAAAATATATATTCTCAGCTTTTATATAGTGCTCCAGAATGTTGATTTCAGGAAAAGAAAGAGGGCTCTGATCACCTTATATAACGAACTTTCATCTAAATTCTGTATTTCAAAAAATTATTTTCAAAATTAAACCACTAAATGTCAAATTATAAACAGCTGTTTGTAGACAAGAATAGTTGAAAAATAAATAACTGTGCCTCTATGGGCATGGTTGAGTGAATACTCGATTAGTGTTTTCAGTTCCAACTTTTTGATAGCTTTGCACTTTTAGATTAGTTTTTGTCAAGACTTTTTATGACAGTTGAGATAATAGCTAGGGACCTCAGATTTCTAAAAATACATATGGATCTGCTGACTGATTGACTGGATATTTTTGGATCCATAGACTTTCTGAGCCCTAAATTACTGAAGCGGGGAGGATTTTTGTATGCATGAAGTTAACCTACTTTGAGACCACTGTGTGATGCCAGTGACCTCAGAAGGGGTGTGCCCCATTCTGATTCACCAAAAGTAACTGAGGAGAAGTTCTGAGAGGGAGGAACCAGCCAGGACACCGTGTTCAAAAACAAAGAAAAGAAAGAAGTATTTGCTTGCTGTTGGCTTGCTTGCCTACAATGCCTGCGGCCAATCCAGTTGCAACTGCTGGATTTGGGGCAGGCAATGCCACCATGACTGACAAAGAGTCTTCTACTATACACCTGGTTGGCACTGAGGAGTCCAGCGACACACAACATACAAGACTCAGTATCTGCAACAAACTTCTAGCCAGCCAGAAACAGTAAAATATCTCAGTTTAGCTCACCAGCTCTTTCTTCAACAATGTAGACCAGCTTCCTGAAACTGAATGAACCATAAGAGCTTCAACAAACATCCTGCATCAAGTTATAAAATAGTTCCATGAATAACTAAAACTGTTTTATGTTAAGTAACCTTCTTGAATAAAAGAATATACATATATATATTTCTTGGGGTATGGGTTGTAGTCCTAATCCTGAGAAATCATATTTTGGTGTGTTCTTTACATTTCTGTGTTAAATGTAACACGTTGTCTCATCTTGAATTGAATTGGAATGTTTTTTATGCAATATGACATTAGTGGGGAAAGCAGAGTTCAGTTATTATCTAACCATCAATACCAGCCAGCTTCCTTAACTGACATCAGCACCGTCATCTCCACAAGAGCTTGAACCCATGTTGAAGCTCTTGTGGAGATGACAGTGCTAATGTCAGTTATGGCTTTCTCTGCATTAGCTACTTGGCCGGAACTAGCATATGTCTATGCTTGTAGACACATTGACTAGCACTGAGACTGATATTGCCTTGTCATTTTGAGGCTGACAGCAAAACAAGTCTGCTCCCCTTCCAAGTTACTACAAAGAAACTACATAAACCTGTTGATTTATTAGATGAATAATTAGATTAACTGGCTTAATTTGGTATTTTGATGTCAACGTGCTTTAATTTGAATTGTTTAGGTATACTTTATTTTATGCTTTTGCTTAGTTATTTAGTTCTACAGAGAAAATAAAAACCTGTATAGTTGGAATGTTTCATCTCTAATTGTTAGATATCCAGATTAAGAGTCCCAGGGTAAATAAGAGACAATTACATGACCTACCTAGTATTGTTAAAAAAAACTGGCCTTAAAATCATCCCACAGTGAATACCCTAACAGCAGTACTGTTACCTTTTGAAGGAATGTTGAGTTCTACATTGATCATTTCTACCAATAAGCATAGGGACTTTGAAGCCCTACAACAGTCAATATAGTTGGTCAATCATAATTTCCCCTAATAAGCCTATAATCCTCACTGATAAAAGATTTTGTATAATGTTAGATGATAAAAGAAAGATCTAATAAAAGACAGAATGAACATTAAGAGCATGATAGTTAAAAATACTGTATATAAGGTCCTATTTGTTTGGAGCTTTCTCTAGGCAGCTCTGTATCTAAGAAATTATTCTAATTATCCAAGAAAGTAAGGGAGTAAACAGATTTTACTGGCTATATTCTTATCTTATAATCTATCTACACAGTTATCTACACTGCTTAAAACTGCCTAGAGACTCCCAATAATTTTGTAACAATGTCCCATTCTTAAAGAAGAGGAACAAAACTTATCAACCTTAAGTAACATAAAGTCAAAGTTTGTTCCAACCAAATATTACAACACATTGCTATTTAACTACAAACTGCATTCTGCAAATGTGCACTTCCTAATAACTGTTTTTATAACACAGTCAGCATGGGTATTGTATGGACTGTTTTTACCTTTTGGTTTAAATGCAGTCAAAGTTGATGTAGCTTTTCTAGGGAAATAGTTTCTTCTAGTCTAGAAATAGTATTTCATAAGTAAAAATCAGAACCACCAGGGCTAAGATTAATTTACAATGATTTGAATAAATGTCTTTGATTACATCTATACATTGTCTACTCTCTACCAGATAGAATCTTAATGGGTGCAGACAGAAGTGCATCTCCCAGCTGTAACTCAAAACAATTTTTGCAAAATGTTCTGAGTTACAACATTACTCCAGACCAAACAGAAGTTCACTGTTGATTCCAGGAGGAAGGGGATTCTAGCTGTGGGCTGGGAGCCTGCAGTCAGGTTTCCAAAGCAAAGGCCAGACTCTCTGCCAGTGCTTGTTGTTTTCAGAATGGGAGGGGGGAAGGCCGTGGAGGGAGCTCGTTCACGGGGCTCCCCGGCTGGTGCTGAAGGGTGGGGTGGGGGGTGAATTGGAGCCTCCCCACATCAGGAGGGGCTGCAGTACACTTGCCCCACCCTCTGGGGAGGGGAGGGAGGGATGAAACCTCCCCAGACCCAATTTCCTTTCTCTGATCCCTTTCTCTCCTCCCATTCTGAAAACAGCGACAAGCTGGAAGCTCAGCAGACCCAAGTTAGAGAAGGTGGTACATTTTGTAACATCTTTCTACCTCATGCAAGGAGGGGTCAGATTTTCACCCAACTGGCCATTTTTTAAGCTGTTTGCAGCCATGCACTTAGGTTTGGTCACAGCTATAAACTGATCTTTGTGTCCAAATCAGGTGAAAATTGTCACTTCTGTGTTCACCTAGTATGTGTAACTTGGCTGAGGATCAGGATTACATATGATCATTCTCTCTGTTTCCTGGAGAAGAGGTAAAGCTTTAGTGTTCCTGTTGTGAGGTCCTGGTATGGCATATCTGTTTAGGTTTCACCTTTTCTTGATATGTAGCTCGATCAATAACTTTTGGCTTAACAGATCTGTGATAGACAGAAATCAATGTGTATCATGACTAGATAACAGTTTGCAATTGATTCCATGGCATCAGTTGGTACATTCCTGCATTTTAGCATTGCATGATTCTCTTTCCTTTTGCTTATTTTTTTTGCTAGCAGACTTTTTTTTCCATCCCAAGGTGTGAGAAGGTCTAGCTGGTGGGGGTGCGAATGGCCCTACAGACAAACCTCTTGGTTGTTCTCCATAGTCTCAGCTTCCATTTTTTTAATAAAGTAATTCTCTCACTCTACAGTTGCAAAGGAAATGTTTAAAGTTTTATCTAAGCAAAATTAAGATGACTTTATAGAGGACTCCAAGATATAACTCTAAGGTAGGAATTGCTTGATTAATGAAAAAGAGTTTTGACTCATATTCAAAAGATACTTTAAATATTATCTGTGCTAACTGCTTTGCTTTTCCGATACATATATCTCTGCTCCTGGGCTTGTACTTCTGTTCATTTCAGATATTGCTGTCTGTGGAACTATATGCCTTTCATCTTAAAATTCAGGCCATCCTTAACTGCTATTTCCATAAGGAACACCTGGAGTTTCGACACTTGTAAAATGTAGTTAACTGGAGATCTTACAGATTCCAAACATGTAAGGCAAGAAGGCATCATGTGATTTATCTAGGCAGACCTCCTGTAAATCACAAGCCAGTTACACCTATATCCAGCACCAAATTATGACGTGCTGAGGCCCTAAACTATGTCCAGCTTAAGAGGTCCCATACGATAAAAATAATCCAATGTATGTATATTTTTATCATATTAGAATGAACATGTCCATATTTAGTCATTTTCCCATATCTCCATTATCTCCTTTACTTACCAACTAATTATTACAAAACTTGATATTGAGTCAGGGGTTTTTTTTTCTTACTTAAAGGCCCCGCATATTATAAGGCCCTAAACTGTAGGTTAAGTAGTTTAAGCCTAAATCCGACACTGTCTATATCAAACTCTACACTTTCTGTTTTAATAAACAGTTAAACCTTCTGTTTGACTAAGACAGATGATCCAGAAAGATGTTCAGATATTTGGGCACTCCACTACTTTCCATGATAGTTTATTCCAATAGAAATGTCCCTCACCACTTACTTTACCAAATCCACAGTTATTGTCTAATGCACATAAACAGGAGTTTTGTTAAACATAAAAAGGAGCTTCAGGATTTGACCCACTGTTTGGACTAGACACAAAATAAACATTATTTTAGGTTCATAAGCATCAATAAGCATTGATCTTGTATTGCTTGCTGGTCTTAGCTATAAAAAGTGCTGCTGGGCATAATAGGTTGCAGAACTATAAACAGACAGATTCAAGCACTCCAAGTCATGTTTATAGTATTGTATTTTTCAGATATTGTTCAGTTTTCTAAGCAATGGCAATGAAGTTGCAAGGACCTATCTTTTCTCCTGGCTTTAATTTCACAGAGCTAAGAACAACAGTAATGTGTGGTTAAAGGAAATACAGTAGGTTGTTCGTCCAAATCTTGTTACAAGGTTGGGTGAGAATGACCCTCCGTGGAAAAGTTGCAGAATGTTTCAGAGAGGCAGTTTTCATACTCCCCTCTGGCTTCCTTTGCTGTCATCAGTGTTGCCCCTTCACAGAAATGGTTTGAATGTTTTTTTCCTCTCCACCCCCTCTCAGGAACTGGTACAGATTGTTATTTTAGAAATCATCATTCCCTGAGATAATACAAGTCAGCCGCCTGGGAAGGGCAATGGAGTCTGGATGTAGCCAAGATAAACCAAAGGCAGAGCCAAGCCAAGGGTCTGGCTTGACTCTTCTGTATGGGACCAAAACACAAACCCAGCCACTGGAACCAACTAGATACATGTGAAAAAGAAAATACATAACGTGATATATAAAGCCACTTCAGCTGCCAAGAAGTAATGCCAGAATATTCTCACTGGCTTGGATCTGTCTTCCTCATAGACACAAAGCCGAGTCAGAGCCAGGTACTTGACTCAAGCCTGGTGTGAGCCATCTTTGACTTCACCACTTTCATTGGCTGCTAATCAATGTCTGCTGCATCTTATGCCTATATGCTACGTAAATCCCTTTGAATATATCGCTGTGATATTCCATGTAAGGAATTGAACTTTCCTATGAAAGGTATACACAGCTAATCTCTTCATCTTACTGATGCACTGTCCCATGCTATTTTTTAAATGGACCGTGTATATGTATTTGTCAGTTCTTTTGTGACTTATGGTGCTATTGAAAGAGACCACAATAATCCTCTGTTTTCTCTGGACAAAGGATGCTAAACAAGCTGGAAGTCCACTTTCCAACATAAGATGCATACTTTCTAACATAACACGTGTATGTGTACTGCCTAACTTGTACTTTTCCAAATTGCCCTGAAGAGTTTCTGCTTTTGGTGTTGTGGCTTGAGCAGTTAATAGCACTTCAATGGGCTGAAACATCTCCCTTTAGATGACCATTTGGATAAGGGTTTCCTGTTTCAGCTCTACCATGAAATAAGAGCCCATGAAAGCACCATTAGTTATACAGCATATTATAGTATTCTTACAGAAAAACTTATAATGAATGAGAGATGCAACACACTTGAGCTCAAATGTGTGAATTTACCTACCATCTTTCACAACAAATAATATGCTGTCTTTTCTGATGCAGTAAAGCCCAAGGATAAGCAGCATAAAGGCTGGGCCAAGTTATTTTGCAGAAACTCCTGGAGTGAATTAACAACAATATGGTCATTTCTTTTTCACCCTTTAATAGAGAGCTTCATGTTTTTAGATAATGTGTGTTTTGGATATGACAGAGACATCTGATTGGAAGTCTGCCTAATGTCCTGTTACAGACATATAATCAACAGCTGGAACTCTGGCCCACATAGCTGTGGTGATGTTAACATGAGGTCTTTTTGCTTTTAAGATCATGCATGGCTTTTGACTTATAGAAGTAGAGTAAGAAAAAATGTAGGTGATTTTCTTAAAGATAATTACAGCCTTGCTAAACTGGCTTTTTCACACTCTAGTGAAAGAAGTATTAGAAGTGTTTTACACATACTGCCACATTGCTCCCTTTTACACTCCACTCTTCTAGAAGCCCCTGGTGGCCATGCTATTTAAAGTTGTTTGTTGCTGCCTGTAGCTAAGTACAGACAATACACGTTTACCAGTATAAATGAGTGGAAACCGATTTACATACCTTTAATACAGTAGAAGTCTGGCACACAAAACCAATCTATATCTTCAACAGAACAGACGTCTGGCACACACAGACTGCTTTAAAAATGGCAGAACAGGGTTTAAGATTTGCCTCCCTTCTCCGCCGATCCCACCAAAGGATGAATATCGATCAAAATTATGTTGCTAACATAAAACTGTGTAACTTAGATCAATTCCACCTTGGGCATTTTGAATGTCTGTACCCAGCCTGTGGCACACTGTGAAATACAGCTTGGATCTGGTTCTCTGACAATGTCAATGGGTGCAACTTCGTTGACTTCATGTTTTGTTTATTAGTACCAGCCAAAGACTTGGCTCTCTCCATGCATAAAGGTTATTCTGTGACCTTTTAATTAGTGATACTCCATAGATCATAAAACAGGAAAAGCAAATATTTCAAGGCTATGCAGATCAAAGCATACAACAAAGGCCCTCCTATTATCTAATTTGGTAGCCCCCACCAATACTCAGAAACAATTAGATATTCTATTTCTTCTTTCCCCTGCTGTTTTAACACTACCTAAATTTGCTTAGATCTCTAATCATTTAAAATAAGACAGGCAAAGTACCTGAATATACTATAATTTCAGTCCTGCTCTGACAATGGGAGGTACCAAGTTTAACAGATTTTTTGTAGTTCTGACTTTGCAAATGTATGATTTTATGCACTGATCCAGCTTTCAGATACATATGTGCTTATCTTCACAAATTTGGTAAAATGAAGGACAGCCTTGTACGTGAGGGATCAGTACTAAGGGTTCCAGTCAGGAAACTTTTCAGTAAGTGATATAAGGATGTTTAGGCCAAATAGCTCAAACTAGGGGATGGATGGCCTTTAACCTACTGGAGTATATTTCACTGATTATAAAACCTGAAGGGATGGTTTGGATGATCTTGTCTGACTTCCTGTATAACACAGACCACAAAACTTTACTGAATTAATTTCCATTATTCATTTACTAATATTTCTATTATCTTAGTCCTTGGGAGCCCTAATCTTGAACTAGAACTCCACTGTACTAGGCACTATATAAACACTGAACAAAAAAACGGTTCATGCCCCAAACAGCTTATAATCCAAAGATAACTCAACAGACAACAGACAGATAGCCAGACAAGAATGACTTTCCTGCCCAAGTGCAGGGGGGCTGGACCCGATGATCTGTAAGGTCCCTTCCAGCCCCTAACAACTATGAAACGAGGAGGCAAGAAAACTGCATTAGTCAGCATGATGGGCAGTGACCTCATCAGACTAACAGTTTTTAAGGGTTTTGCAGGCAGCATGACAAAGGAAAGTATAAAGGAAAGATGTGAAGGACAATTAAGTGTTCTGGAAGATTTTTATAGGGAACTTCTCCCAACCATGAGGAGCAGGAGAAGGCATGAAAATACGGGAGAAGGCATGAAGATATGAATAATGGAAGCATATTTCATTAGACGATCAGATGCATAAGTCAGACTCTCAGTACTGAGAGAAAATAGGTAGATCAGAATATCCCATGAAGGATCCTGAAAGTAAAGCAAGTTGTTTATGTTTGATGTATCAGAGAAGAGAAAGACAGTGAAAGGATGTAAAGAGTAAATTGGTGGGGTCAAAATGGTGAGGTAAGAGAAAAATATTTGCAGCAGCATTCTGGATGGATAAAAACTGCATGAATGAAACTGCATTCATGCATTTATTGAAGCCAGAAAAAATATATTGAATGTAACAGGACACAAGATGAGGAGAGCTTGCAGAAAAGTTTAAGCTGTGAGGATGGCTATAAGAAGCCATGTGATGGAGAAGCCAGGCAAAAAGAAATCTTCATGATTTAGAATAACCTAGCTGAGAGGACCTGGCTAGACTAACAACCCCTCTATTATCAAATTTCTACTCTCTAGATAGGTTCTTACAGACTGTTATCAGGTATGGTAACATATTTTGTCCTATTAGAATGAATATTATTGCTGTTTGGTACCAGCAGCCTCTCCTCTTTATTACTTCCACTCCCCTAAATTTTGTGTCATCATCTGAAGTTTTATCAATAAAGATTTAAAGTTTTTTTTTTTCAAAATCATTGATAAAACTGTTGAAAGAGTATCACACCAAGAACTGAACTATGGGACACCAGTAGAAACATACCCATTTTATCAGGAGTTCTTAATTACAGTCCCATTTTGAGATCTGTTAACCACTTTTTAATTTAGTTAATGTGAGAAATATTATTCTAGTTTCTGTAATGATAGAAGTTGTAATTTAAATATACTTCCTGACTTAGAAGACTACAGAATTTGGGAATTGGGAGATGGTCTCAGTTATGTTACTGGTCTAGAGCTTGACAAAGTATCTGCAGGAGCTTGCCTACAACTCCATGGTACAATTTGTTGTTTTGGTCTTTCTTTGGTCCTGTTTTGGTCATTCATGTATGTTTGTGTTTACTGAGACTGATGATCACTACACTTTTTTAATCACAATGTTGTGTGGCCTCAAGTCAAATGTCTTAACAAAAGTCTATAACATCAGTACTATTGCATTTAGAAACCAAGCTTGTAATGTCATGAACAATCAAACCAATTTGATTTTCCACAAACTCAGTTGATAGGCAGTGACTTGTATTATCTTCCCTTTATTCTCTATTAATTGATTCTCATGTCAGCCACTGGCACCAGCTTGCCAAACCTATTATTAACCAGGTCATCCTGCTTACCCTTTTTAATTATTGGCACGACATTTGCTTGCTTCCTGCCTTCTGGAACTTCCCCGGTTACTCCAAGACAGTTTTGCAGCTCCTCTCTATCAGTGTTGGGAGAGGTCCCAATATTAGGGGGAACGTAACAGCTCTTTTCCAATTCCCATTCATACTAATGGGGTCCTCATATTAAGCCATATTAAGAAAGAAAGAGTTAAGACTCCCCACACCAGTGCCATATACTCTAATTCTAATTGTTATGTGGTAGGTGATGTATGTGTGGATGAGAGAAGAGTTATTTTCTCCCTTCACTTCCTTCCCTCTTCTTCCTCTACTTTCCCCATTCTATCGCTGTCCCAACCCCAAAGAACACAACTGTAAAAGCCTATCATTGGTCACCTTCCCTTCTGTTTCCTCTGTTAATGCTACCTGTAAGAACAGTAATTATTTTGGAGTATGTAAACACTGTATATTAACTTATTCATCCAAACACTAGTTAGAGATACTTCCAGGAAGACTACTAAGGTAAGGGCAGAGATGAACAAATCAGCCCAATAAGCACAATGAACCCAGGCCCCATTGGCCTGAAGTCAAACCACAGAGATGCTTATGAGAGCAACATAGACTCTGCACAAGAGTCACATACACTTTTAGACATGTAACAATCTTAAATAAGGTGGAGAGAAGGACAGGGGATATTAAGGCTAAAGATACATATATCTGATGTGCTTTGAATTTTGTTTCAAGGAGGAGAGGAGGATGGAAGCAAAATAGATAGGTGCTAACTAGGAAATTCTAGGCACAGGTGGGGACAAGTGTGGCAGGGGGAGTGCAATGATACATGTGAAGGTATGACACATAGTACGGACTTTTGTGGTGGGTTGATGTGAAAGAGTAGGGTGAGGCTAAATCACGGATGATCTTGAAAGCACATACAGGAATTTGAATTTGATGAGGAATGCAAATGCAAGTCTGTGTAGGAATGATATGAAATGGGACTGAACTTAGAAAGAGCAGTGGTTAAAAAGAATTTTGTAACATCACTCGACATGGTTTAGAGAAGCTGAGCAAAGTGAGACTGGAAGTGAGAGTCATCAAATAAAATGACTTCAAGAAAGGTATTAAAGCTTTAACTATTCTCTGATTCATTCTAAGATACCATTTTCTTTAAAATCCACAGTGACACTGTATACAGTGTTATTAACTGTTGTCTATTTTTTACCTCTGGAGTTTACTTGGTTTTCTGGAAAGTCACACTCCAACCTCAGGTTCTTTATCCTTTTCATTAGGATAAAGCATATGTTTCAAGTTCACATTGATCAGTTTGTGAAACTGAAACTAATAATGTGTCAAGCATTAAAAAGCACTGAAAGTTTCAGACACAAAAGTCCATAGTAACAATGTGAAATGCATGCTGCATGAACTTTTTGAAATTTGTGGAATTTCCATAAATAAAAACATTTTGTATCAATGAAAATGTAGAAATTTGTCCTTTTTTTCTTCCTGTGAATACCAATAAAAATTAGTTTGGATTTTTTTCCATATATTTGAGAGTTTTAAACTCAGTTAAACAAGCATTATTATATAGTTGATGCTATATAGGATTTTCTCAGGACACTTTAATGGTTTTATACTCAATGAGGTCAGGAGAAGACATGATGACTTTCATAGGCATTTATGGTAAGGAAGAGGCATGTCCAAATGCTAGCAGGCTAGAGAGTAGGACTGCCATTAACCAGGAATGCTGGGTAGTACATGGCCCTCAGTTACCCCATCTCAAAAAAAGATGTTGAAAAAAGTGTCTACAGCAAAATATGTGGGGAAAGGGGAGGACTGTATGATTCTGAAGGAGCTGGCTGCTACTTTACACAAATAGTAGGGTTTATAAACCTCATATTTTGGATTGCATCTTCAAAACAAAACGCAGCCCTCCTGATGTTTCCACCTTACTATGGCTAAACTCAGGGGCGTGCCATGGCACAGTTGCACCTCCCTTTGATTCCTGCTGCACCCAAACTTTAAAACCAACTGCCTGGAAGATGCAGGGACCTTTTTATTCAGGTAGGCAATTGACTTCAAGACTCATAATCTATATGATTCCTGCTAATCTCTCTTCACTTCACAGGTGTTAACAATCCTCTCTCCTTTTTAATGGTCTTGAAGTTTCAGTATTCAAACTATCCTTTCTTCTGCAATTTTGCTGTCTGTTAGCCATTCCTAGTAATGTCTCTCTTCTATTTCACAGCCCTCCACACTGGGCAGCTAGCTAAAAATCTTAACTCAGGTGTGGTAATATAAACTCAGGTGTAGAAATTGCTGACTCTGAAGTATTGGATGCACTGTCAAAATATTTAACAAGACTAGAGTTTACTTTATGAACCTGAATAGGAGATGTGCATTTAACTATAATGACTACAGGACTAATTAAACCATCTCTTTTGAATATCTTCTGTCTATTTTGTGTTTTTAAAGTTTTATATATATTACAGTAAAGTTATATTTGCTTTTGCTTTGATCTTAAACTGAATAATGTAG
>NW_017729034.1:94984998-94986908 GCF_001723915.1 Gavialis gangeticus
ATAATGACTACAGGACTAATTAAACCATCTCTTTTGAATATCTTCTGTCTATTTTGTGTTTTTAAAGTTTTATATATATTACAGTAAAGTTATATTTGCTTTTGCTTTGATCTTAAACTGAATAATGTAGTACTAGTCCCTTACCATATTAGTAAATCTTCTAGTTTCTCTTTATCTGGATAAAAATATGTGTTTTATTATATGCAATGATGTGCTACACCATCTGTACCCCACTTCTTAAAATCCTAGATCTCTTTTGCAACTACGAGAGTAATTTCAAGTGACAAATATGTTGTCTAAGGTAGCTTCCTATACCATGAAAATTTAGCTCAAGCATCTCCTTTAGATATCTAGTTGCAAAAGAAGAAAGAAAAAGTGTTTGCAAAAATATAAAATGTCTGTTTTATATGATTATTATATGGTTACTTTCAAAAGCACAAAATAAGGATAGATGCCAAACTCTATTGGAAATCAAATTCCTCTCCGTTCCTCTTAAAATTTCTTCCTTCATACCTTGAAAAAAGTTCCAGTAAAGAAAGTAAAAAACCTTGAAGTTATATATTAAATTAGTCTCATCTTTGCAAAACTACACACAAAGGGAAGAAAGCAACTTCAGCATTGAAGAAGTATGTTTGGCCAGGTTATATTTGCTTTTGCTTTGATCTTAAACTGCTAATGTGAAGCAAGTGTCACAAAAAAACCCATGCGCTGTTGCTACTGTGCAGTCACTCTAGTTACTGTGCATTCAGTTAGTACCTCCTATTAGAGTACATAACTAAGGTGCATTAATGAATGTATAGACATGCCCAGACAGGACTATGGTTCATTTTAGCCATATTTAGAAGGTTTGAGTGAAGATTAAAGTTGCACAGGATATCTGCACAGGAATTAAGTTAATTCTGTCTACTCTCTCATGTATTGCATCTGTAGTTGACTGACTCACTGTACAGTGTGATTGGTCATCCAACAACACTTCTAGACTGGATGATTCCAAACCCCCATAGAGCTTCCCAAGCAGTCATACAAATGTGTTTATTAAAAATTGTTCAACTACTAATATCCAACATTATCTGAACAAGTATTCATGTTGCTTTACTTTTGCGTGCATTTTTCTGGCTTTCATATCCTGGAAGCTCTGTTAGCTCTCATTGTTAACATTAGCTGGAAGTTCACTGCATTTGCAGCAGCAAATTACTGTGGTGGTGAAGAACAAAACTGTGGAAAAGTTGTATAAAATTTTCCACACCCTTGTTTTCAAATTAGACTTCATTCCACTCAGGCTCCTTGTGTCTCCCACTTTTACTTCTTCAAGTGCATTCTCTCTCCTCCTCCAAATTCCACTTGTTTCCTGAACTTTGATCTTCAGCTCTATGTTAACTTCTGACTTCTGACTTAACTTGTTATCCAGTGTATGACTCTAGTCTCTCCAAATTAGATGGCCACATACCCCAGAGGAAGAAATTTATCTTTGTTGTATCTGCAATTTACAGGGTGCATCTACATGAGCTGGTACTGTGCAGTGGTTACTGAGCATTTATACAAGTACTAAATAAATGCGCAGTAACTGGAATTACTGTGCAGTAGTACCAGTGAGCTTCTTTTAATAGTTTCATAGTTGGTAGGGTTGGAAAGGACCTGAGCAGATCATCAAGTCTGACCCCCTGCCATGGCAGGAAAGAGTACTGGGGTCAAATGACCCCAGCAAGGTGTTCATCTAGCCTCCTCTTAAAGACCCCCTGGGTAGGAGCCAGCACCACTTCTCTTGGAAGTTGGTTCCAGATCCTAGCCGCCCTGACCGTGAAGTAGCGCCTCCTGATATCTAGCCTAAATCTACCCTCTTCCAGCTTGTGACCATTATTTCTAGTCACTCCTGGTAGTGCTCAGGGGAACAGGGACTCCTCCAGTGCCTG
>NW_017729034.1:94987138-95013327 GCF_001723915.1 Gavialis gangeticus
GTGTTGAATCCCATCCTATTCTCATCCGCCCACCCCTGTAACCTGTCTAGGTCTGATTGCAGCCTATTCCTCCCTTCTAGTGTGCCCACTTCCCTCCACATCTTAGTGTCATCTGCGAATTTAAACAGGGTGCTTTTTACCCCCTCGTCCAAGTTGCTGATGATGTTGAACAGTGCGGGCCCGAGGACCGAGCCCTGCGGAACCCCACTGCCCACATCCCTCCAGGTCGGGTAGGACCTGTCCACCACCAGCGATGCTACTGCACAATAACCTAATAATACTGCGCAGCAGTGTATTAGGACTGTTAGTACTGTGATGCGCTACTGCACAGTATTATTCAGCTACTGCACAGTCAGCATTTCATGTAGACACACCCACAATGGTGCATTTATAAATCTTCACAAACAGTTATTAAAAAGGTAGGATGAAGCTACTATGTACTGTGGATTACAATGGCAATGCTGATGTTCCATACAACTACTGTGGTTCTGCTGTGAAACTACTGAGCCAACACTGGGTGGAATATGAAAAAAACAAACTAACATACAAAGTGTAATGTTAATAATCAGTAACACGAATGGAATAGCAGAAATGACTGTGAAGCTGGTTTATATGCAATAAACACTAGGCTTATAAATGAAGGGCCATTCGTGACATGCCAGAAGGTGAAAAGTTTATAAAGGGTTCTCTTGCCAAACATGTGGAATTGTGGTAAATTCTGTCCCAGCACAGGATTAAAGGAACACATGATGCTAGGGACTGGACAGGAAGGGATACAAAAATGAAGCAAAATGTCAGAATCTACACAGCTGTCTCCTTCTACATGCTGTGAGGTTTCCATTCTCTTTGCCATTTGAATTCTTCACATGAGTGTAAGAGCTGGATTACTTTAAAGGGTGGAGAAGTGAGCCACATATTTTGTTTTGTTAAGAATTCACTGGGTGACCCCAATAATTAGATAGAGCAAACTTGGAATAAAAGGAGAGAAGATAGTTGTTAACAATATATTTAAGCTGTATTTCCTATATTTCCTTTGCTATCCTTTCAGAAATTTATGTTCAAATAAGCATTCTTTAGTCCTACAATCTGGTTTGTCCTCTTGCCTCTCCTTTAGTGAAATTATACTTGGCATTTGTGATATCACTATTTGTCACCATGATAATTATTAACATCAGGGTCAAATTCAACGGAATGGATGTAATTCCGCTTGTATTAGTCCTTTGGGTCCCATTGAAAGCCAAGGGACTACGCCTGTGAGCAAGAAGAACCAGATTTACCTCTATGCATTTCCTACAGGATCAAGTAAGAAGAAATGATTTATTTGAAGGAAGACACCTGCCTGAACTAAATTGCAGTAATAAGACAAGGAACAGTTTTAAAGGATTTGAAAAGTAATTCTCATTAGAGAGAGGGTAGGGCTAAAAGCTATTAATATTTTGTAGTTGAGTCTTGCGAGGTATTGTGAATGTAAGAAAGGGCAAAGAAATTATACAAATGAATAAAGAAAAATTAAATATAGAAGAATGAAATAACATGCTCCTAGCTTTGCGGCAAAAATTATTTAATACACAGATGTGGAAGGGGAAGCCTGAAAAGCAATGATGCCAAGAGAAACTGAGAATAATAGCAAATAGTAGGGTAGAAAGGCAATATGGCAGAAAAAAAAGACAATGTGATTTTTGGGCTGCTGTCTTGCTGTCAGTGATAAAAGAAGTAGATTATCTAGATTAGCACCTAGAAACCTGTTGATAGTTACATAGTGTTGTAAGTACTTTAGCTGCATTTTATAGGGTAAGATAACACTCAAAATACTGGAGTACAAAATTCTTGACCATCAAAGTATAAAGCTAGGCACCTAATGCACAGATTGGGCACTTGCTTTGAAAATTATACTTAAAGATTTTGAGCAGCCACAGATTATAGTAATTTCAGTAAGAGTTGTGGATGTTCAGGACCCCCAAAAATCTACATGCCCAATTTTAAACACAAGAAAACCCACTTATTTCAGATGAATTACATTTTTAATGTTAGGAATATCTGCCATCCCATTGATTTTTCCCCCTCATGGTTTCTAAGCGCTTCTAGAACAGAATGGAGTAGATTTGGAAAAATGATTTAAAGCATACCAAGATTATTACTGAGTTTGTGAGACAACATCTAAGCAGAGCAGGACATGTTCTGCTCTCTGTTACACTGCTAAGAATCTTAAGTAATTCTACTAAAGTCAAAGAACTCTGCAGTGCAAGAGAAAAAAGAGACTATATTTAAACACAAAGATGTAAAATAATACTAAATGGACCACAAAAAGTAGCCAGTCAAAATCATTGGGTGTTTTTGATATTATAAACAAACAATCTTCTTTTCTTTCAAGTTTACTTAAATATTTAAGTTCCATTTTAATTATACACCCAGTGAATTTGTAAACAATACAGTACAGTGCAGTGCCTTCCCCAGCCCTCTGGGGGAAAAAAATCCACTTTTGTATGCAGGTGAAGATTTCTAGATACTAAGAGAATGAAATTACAAGTATAATAGGATGAAAGAGACAGCTCTGCAAACAATGATATTTCCCTTCATTTCTATGTCCTTCCTAGTTATCTGCTGACTTCAGGTTACCTCCTGTGTCCTAGAATTTAAGAAGATTCCACAAGAATTCAATGGACTTATCCTAGATTTACTCTGCTGTGACCGAAACTTTCCTAGAATTTGGGAAAGCAAAGAGCACAGTCTACTGCAAAAACTACTATGGGCAGATCTTTGCAGAGCTGAAGTGCTTAGGCAGTGTGACAGGTGCTACAGAATTATTTAAAATAGATAAATAGAATTTGATCCAATATAAAGTAATTTGGATATGGGCCACCTCTTTCAAGAAGTAACAACACACATATTGACAGGTATAAATAACTACATGCTGAAGTATTGCTTAGGCAAATGAGAGAAAGTTGAGATTAAGTTTAAGAATTAGCAAATGTAGGTTGAGGATCATGGGGAAAATTATTTATGGTTAGACCTGTTTTACTCTGGAATAGTCTTTGTACCAAAGGGTGTGGTACCAATTTAAGTATTTAAGAAGCTAGCTGAACAAAGCACTAGAAAACATGAAATCTGAGACAATCCTGCAATATAGAGGTAGGGGAGGAGATGATCATTCAAAAATGCAGAAAATTGCATTTAACACATATTCATGAAACTGTGGTTTCAATTAACATTTTTATCACTTGACTTACTGGTGATTCAATGAAGGAAGAATGGGCTACAGCCCTCAGAATTAATTCTTTTTTTCCATGTAATCCTTAAAATGACTTGTTATTGAAAATGTTTCCCAAAACAAAAAGGGCTCATTGCCAGCATTACTATGCTGGCACATATCAGATAAAAAAATGAAAAGTACCTCTGCTGAGCTTACAAAAATATCTTAGTCTGTTTTACATGGCAGTTTATTCATCTTGCACTGACCTTTAACCACCAGTAACTGAACTCTGCTATTTTTTGTCCACTTGACAGAGGCCTAATGGTTGAAATACGACCTCTAGCCTGCTCCTAACTTTTTATTTAAAATAATTCCTTTTTCAATGTTAAGTATATCCACCCACACATTTGCCTTTCTCAGCAATTATGGATCCTCTCCTTAATAAGTTGACTTTTAGTAGTAAGAGACTTAAGGAACATCTGTGACTTATGCCAAGTAGATTCTCTGTTTAAGAGCGTTTTGTGGGCACATCACAGACTTCCTTATTTATCCGTTAATGCCTCTTACCTATTCAGCTGCAACCAACAGTTTACCCTGAAACTAGCTCTGAAGGTGCTTTTCAGTTACTCACTTTCCCCAAACCTATAATACATGTAATGTCTTGCCGATCTAGTCCAAAGTCAATCTATTTAAATTTACTACAGATTTAGATGTGAAGAGCTACTGTTGTGTTGTTGCTGTTCCAAATAAACATTGAGACCATGAAGCACTAGCTGTAAGAGCAGTATTTTTCCTCTATCCCATGGACAGCAAGCATTAAAAAGTACTGCGGTAACCGAGTACAGGATCTCTTCCATCAGCCTTCTCAAGCACTGGCAAGTATCTTCTAGGGCAAATCCCTAGAAACTTCTAGGGCAAATCCCTAGCCCCTCCAAATTGCAGTAGGCAGCACCTCAGTGGAGCATTGCACGCCCACCGGGAGTGCTCTAATGTGCACTTTAATGTGGCATTTGGCACATACCAATGTCCTCTTTGCTTTAGGCATGTTTATTGGTGTGCCCAGAACAATACTGAAGGTGGCTACATTATACATACATATGTGTCAGGGTTTAGCATCCATGAAGTAAGCCTGTTGTATTTCACTATGCCCCTCCCTAGCCCAATCTAGAGATGGCATAGCCATGACCCTAATCTTTGATTATCGTATAAAAGAAGTTAAATCCTGGGAATGTCTACACATGAATTTATGCGTGCCTAAACTTATTATGCCTTAGTTTAAGGCTCATTAAGGCAATTTAGGCATGTCTACATGTGGACGCCTTAAGGTGCCTTACTGTGGCTCATTGGGCAAACGCGTTTGCAGCCTGGCCTGGGCAGCACCCTGGACATTACCCTGCACACACAGCCATGCTGAGGCCTGAAGGCAGTGGGCAGGAGCCATGCTGGGAAAGTGGCCAGAGACACCATGAACAATTCACAGAAGTTGAGGGCTGGAAGGGACCTCATGAGATCATTGGGTCTGGCCCCCCTGCTCTGGGCAGGAAAGACTGCTGGGGTCAAATAACACAAGCAAGGGGTGTGTCCAGTCTCAACAAGTGTATTCCTGGCCAGGAAGTGCAGAGAAAGGCACGGGGCATGCCCAGGGGCCATAGGGTCTGTCAGCAGTACATGTAAAGCTGGGGTCGCTGGACCGCAGCCAGAGGCAGCTCATCTCCTAGCGAGTAAAGGTCATGCTTGAGCCCCCAGGCCATATCTAGCGACTTGAGGCAGCTGCACCCAGCTCTGGGCCTGGCCATGGGGTACCAAGCCACCTACTGGTGCCCTGAAGCCTGTGGTAGCCAGGTGGTGAAGCCCAATGCTGGCTGAGGAAGTGGGAGCCTCTAGTCCCCCTGGATGCGATCAGCTTAGCCCCAGCCCCGACCCCTGCCCTGGCTTTAACTCCCTCCCCTCTTCCTGCCTCCCTAGCATCGGTCAAGAGTGGGCCAGAGCCAAGCCTATGGGGCCCTGTGCTGCTGTTGGGCGCCGCCAAGAAGCATGGGTGCTGTTCTTCAAGACACAGACACTGGAGCTGGAGCAGTGGTTCCAGCAGCAGTGATACCTGTTGCCATGCAGACCAACTTGGGATTTAGTCCCCTCCAAGTACCACTGCTGCCAGAACCACTACTCCAGCTCCAGCATCTGTACCTTGGAGAACAGCATCTTCCACTTCTTCTTGGTAGCACCTGGTGGCAGCGGGGGCTCTGCAGGCTCAGCTCCAGCCTCCTCAGTCGATATACACAGCATTAAGGTGCCTTAGTTATTCATACCTACATTTGATACCTGCTTTATGCAGGTATCAAATTTAGGTGTGATTACCCTAAAATCACCACTTTTAAGGGCATTAAGGGCATACATGTGTAGATCTATGCCCTTAATGTGCCTTTAAAATGGTGATTTTTAGGTTAATCGCACTTAAAAGTAGCACATGTAGATGCACCCACTTTTGAGGAGAGACAGTTCTTGGACATCCAGACACAGTGGCCTGTCCATCTGAGTTGATTTCTCAAGAGCAAGTCTTCGATGCTGGTGGACACAGCTTCAAGGAGGATGATCACACTGGCCCAGTGGTCCTCCCAGCTGATCCCCAGGATTTGATGCAAGCACCACTGGTGAAAGCTCTCGCGGGTCTTAGGGTGGCGTTGATAAACAGTCCAGGTTTCACTGCAGTAGAGGAGGGTGGTCAGCATAACAGCCTTGTAAACCAGGACCTTTGTCGATTTCCAAAGGTCTCTATTTTCGAAGACATGTTGTTGCAGCTTGAAGAAGGCAGCACTGGTGCAGTTGACCCAGTGCTGGACTTTTTCATCAATGGTAGCCCATTGAGATAGGTGTCTGCTCCATATACTCCAGAGCCTCCCCATCTACATAGATAGTGTGAGGGATGTTTAGTTGACCTAGGGAGGGTTGGTGGACCTTTGTTTTGGCAATGTTCAAGGACAGGCGAAGCCTCTTATATGAAGCGTTGAAGAGATCTAAGATTGCTTGCACATCCTGGCCTAACTGCAAACCAGACTAGAGCCCATACTGCAAATATGCAAAGAGAATAGATAGACATTTGTAAAGCTGAATAGGCAATTCAAACTATACCATATATACTTTGGTCTTAGCATAAGGTATGTATCACTTGTTATAGTAACCAAACAGAAAAATAACTGAAATTCTGAAGGTAGTTAGGATATTTGTCACATTTTATTTTCTGTTACATATTTTTCCCTGATGTCATAGAGTTTACATTCCATATCTGCAAACTGAAGAAAATCTGTCATCCTTTTGGCTAGTGACAAACTTGTGAATGATTTTCACTAAACCATAATTTGGTGCTTACCGACCACAGTTAAAATATTTATCATACAACTGGCAATTTTATTGGTAAAATTGAAACCTACGAGACAGAGAGGGAGGCAGAAAATCAGCTGGGAATCTATGTATGATTTCCCAAAACTGGTGTATCGGTTCACAACAAAAAATGCAAGTGAAAGAAATCTGTTTATGGTTTGTTCTAACTCCAGCATCTTCCCAGAATGATAATATTTTGCTCTAGAGGAGTAGTGTGATAATCCCTGTTAGATTCCAGTTGCAACAATGACACAAACAAAATGAGACAACATGTCAGAATAAGTATCACGGACAGAACAAAGTCATTAGTTCAGACACACTGCAAGTGATGGCTATTGCTCAGTGATCCTCTCCACTATGGGTATACCCGTCTTGTTCTCCATTTCTCAGAAGATTCTTACTCACATCCTTCTGAATCACCTCCTTCCCCTTACTCAAGATGTCCTTCCAGAATCCCAGTGTGGCTTTAGACCATTTCAGGGTACAACTGTCATAGATTTCATAGATTTCATAGACATTAGGCCTGGAAGGGACCTTGCAAGATCATCAGGTGCAGGTCCTTGCCCAAGGGGCAGGAAGTCAGTTGAGGGCAGATCACCCAAGCAAGATAAGTAGGTGCTTGCACCATTTCTGTGGGAGTCTATTCCAGACTCTGGAGACTCGGATGGTAAAGAAGTTTTTCCTTATGTCCAATCTAAAATGGCCTTCCAGCAGTTTATGACCGTTAGACCTTGTTTTCCCTTGGGGTGCTCTGGTGAACAGATGTTCTCCCAGTTCCTGCTTTACACCCCTCAAATACTTATAGTCTGCCACCAAGCCACACCTGAGCCTTCGCTTTTGCAGGTTGAAGAGTCCCATGACTCTCAGCCTCTCCTCATAAGGCCTCTAATTATGCACATGGCTCTCCTCTGGACTCTCTCAAGCTTCTCCACATTCTTTCTAAAGTGTGGAGCCCAGAATTGGATGCAGTACTCCAGCTGCGGCCTTACCAAGGCTGAGTAAAGCAGGAGGATTACTTCTTGGGTCTTGCTTGAGATGAATCAGTAGATGCAAACCAGAGTTGAATTTGCTTTGCTGGCTGCAGCATCACGTTGGTGGCTCATATTCATTTTGTGGTCAATCATGAGCCCCAAGTCTCCTTTGGCTGTGGTGCTAATAAGTGTAGCATTGCTGAGCCTATAAGTATGATGTGGGTTTTTTCTCCTGAGGTGGAGCACCTAGTATTTCTCTGTCCTTTGCAATGGATCAGAGACAGGCCCTTTTACAATCCATACTGGTATCAAGCAGGGCTACCTCATCGCCCCAACCCATTTCTCCATCTAACTTGCTGTGATTTTGATTCTCATCCATGACTGCCTTCCTCCCAGAATTGGGGATGAGTATCAAATGAATGGTCAGTGTTTCAACCTACAGCACCTTCACAGCAAAATGAAAGTTACCAAGACAGGCATCATGTACCTTCGGTACGCTGACTATAGTGTTATTCTTGCGCACACTGAGACTGATCTACAGTCCACCCTTGACCTTTTCGCAGGTGCCTATCACAGCCTGAGATTCTCTCTTAACATTGGGAGGACCAAGGTGCTTCAGCAGCCTGCCCCAGGACAAGCTGCCCCCCTCCCTCCGAAAGTTACCATTGGTAGAGAACCGCTGGAAAATGTTGAGCGTTTCCCATATCTTGGCAGTCACCTCTCCCCGTCAGTCAGTCTTGATGTACAAATCAAATCCTTTGGAAAGCTGCTTCACTGTGCTTCACTGTGTCTTTGCTGACTGAGATCTGCAGATGGAAACTAAGATCCTTGTCTACAATGCAGTGGTTATCCCCATGGTCCTCTATGAGTCTGAGACATGGGTGACATATCAAAGTAATCTTTAGTGCCTGTAATGGTTTCATCAGTGTTTCCTCAGGAAGATCCTTCGCATTAGATGGGAAGACCACCACAGCACTGTCCGCATCCTCTCTGCAGCTAACATGACCAGCACCAAGGCAAAAATCATGAAATATGAACTCCGCTGGGCTGGCCACTGTGTGGATGGCTGACACTTGTATCCTGAATCAAGTCCTCTTCTCTCAGCTTAGTCATGGTAAGAGGACCTGGGGAGAACACAGGAAACACTACAAGGACACCCTGAAAAGAGTATGGGGAACAAGCAGGAGGAACTTGCACTCCTGCTTGAACAACTTTGATGTGGTTGGACTAACTGAAACCTGGTGGGAACCTACTCACAATTGGGCAGTAGGCATTGAGGATTACAGGTTGTACAGATGGGATACAGTGGGGAAAAAGGGAGGGGTGTTGCTCTCTGTGTTAAGGAGCAATATACATCCTCTATAATCAAGGTGGGATCAGAGGTGGGCCAAACTGAGGTACTGTGGGTCAGGATACAAGGGGGTCAGGGGAAAAGAGACTTGGTAGTGGGGGTCTACTATAGACCACCAGACCAGGAGGATAAGCTAGACCTCGAATTCTCCAGACAGCTCTCAGAGGCCATGTGGTCAAGAGATATGGTTGTCATGGGTGACCTAAACTACCCTGACATCTGCTGGGAGCAGCAGTCAACCAAATCTAACTGTTCACATAGGTTCTTAACCTGCATACAGGACCTCCACCAAACACACGAGTTATATGATCCCACTAGAGGAGACACCTTGCTGGACTCGGTGTTAGTTACAGGGGATGACCTGGTGGGGAATCTGCAGGTAAAAGGTAACCTAGGGGATAGTGACCATAAATTGACTGAATTCACTATCCAGCAAAGGGTCTGTAAACTAGCCAGGAGGGCTGAAGTGCTACATTTCAGAAAGGCTAACTTCAGTGTGCTCAAGAAATTAGTTAGTGAGGTGTTAAATCTCAAAAGCATTGGCAACATGGGGGTCCAGGAAGGGTGGTTGTTCCTCAAGGGAGCAATCCTACGGGTACAGAAGGAGACAATTCCTTTGCACATAAAAGGGGGCAAATGGGCCAAGAAGCCCTCTTGGCTGAACAGGGAAGTCCAGGAAAACCTAAGGGCAAAGAAAGAGGTATACAGTCTGTGAAAACAGGGGGACACTTCCAAGGAGGAGTATACCTCCCTGGCTTGCACTTGCAGGGAATCAGTTTGGCAGGCCAAAGCAGGATTAGAACTTAGGCTGGTGACAAAAATTAAGGACAACAAAAAGTCCTTCTTCAGGTATATAGGGAGTAAAAGAAAGGTGCAGGGTAGCATAGGACCCCTACAGGACAAACTAGGGTAATTGGTAACAGATATGGGGGACAAGGCTGAGCTCTTTAATGAGTTATTTGCATCTGTATTCCTAGACAAGGACCAAGACAAATCTCCCAGTTGGATGACAGATAGACACAGAAGGGACACCAGGCCACCATCTGTTTAACACAGACTTAGTGAAGGGGCACTTGGGCGGGGTAGATGGGTTCAAATCAGTGGGCCCAGATGAACTTCATCCAAGGTGCTGAAGGAATTGGCAAGTGTCATAGCAGAGCCGCTGGCACAGCTATTTGAGCACTCATGGTGCTCCGGTCAGGTCCCAAAGGACTGGAAAAGGGCCAATGTGGTCCCTATTTTCAAGAAGGGGAGGAAGGAGGATCTGGGTAACTATAGGCCAGTTAGTCTCACCTCTCTCCTTGGGAAAACTTTGGAAAAAATCATTAAGGATCATATTTGTGGAAGCCCAGCAGAAGAAATAATGCTGAAAGAAAATCAGCATGGATTCTTTGTAGATAGATCCTGCCTGACTAACCTTGTTTCTTTTTATGACCAGGTCACAAAATGCTTAGACGCAGGAGTCAAGGTAGACGTAGACTTTAAGAAGGCCTTCGATACAGTATCTCATTCTGTTCTTGTAAAGAACCTGACAGGCTGTGATGTAGATGATTACATGCTCAGGTGGGTGGCAAACTGGCTTAGGGGTCGCACCCAGAGAGTGGTGGTGGATGGGTCGATATCAACCAGGAAAGATATGATTGGTGAAGTCCTGCAAGACTTGGTCCTTGGACCAGTGCTATTCAATGTCTTCATCAGTGACTTGGACAAGGGTGTTAAGAGCACCCTGTCCAAGTTCACAGATTATACCATATTATGGGGCAAAGTTAACACACCAGAGGATAGGGAACAGATCCAGCTGGATATGGACAGGTCAGAAAAATGGGCAGAATGAAACAGGATGCAGTTCAACAAAGACAAGTGTAAAGTGCTGCACCCGGGCAAAAAGAACCACCAACACACTTACACGCTGGGGGATGACCTTCTCAGCAGCACAGAAATGGAAAGGGATCTTGGAGTCATAGTTGACTCCAAGATGAACATGAGTCGTCAGTGTGATGAAGTGATCAACAAGGCTAACCGCACTTTATCATTCATTAGCAGATGTACGATGAACAGGTCCAGGGAGGTGATGCTTCCCTTCTATGTGGCACTGGTCAGGCCACAGTTGGAGTACTACATCCAGTTTTGAGTGCCACACTTCAAGAGGGATGTGAAGAATCTTGAGAGGGTTCAAAGGAGGGCCACTTGTATGGTCAAAGGCCTTCAGGCAAGGCCCTACAAGGAGAGACTGAGGGACCTAGATCTCTTCAGCCTTCACAAGAGATGGCTGAGAGGTGATCTTGTGGCTGCCTATAAATTCATCAGGGGAGGGCAGCAGGGAATAGGAGATGCTCTATTTACTAGGACACCCCCTGGAGTAAATAGGGACAATGGCCACAAATTGATGGACAGCAGATTTAGGTTGGACATTACAAAGAACTTCTTCACAGTAAGGGTTGCCAGAATCTGGAATGGGCTTCCAAGGGAGGTGGTGTTCTCCCATACCTTGGGGGTCTTCAAGAGGAGCTGGACAAGCACCTAGCTGGGGTCGTCTGACCCCAGCGCTCTTTCCTGCCCAGGGCAGGGTGTTGGACTTGATTGATCTACTGAGGTCCCTGGTGACCCTAACATCTATGAATCTATGAAAGCATGTCGTAAGAAGGGTGGCATCAACCCTACAAATTGGGAAGTGCTGACTGGTAACAGGTCTCAATGGTGCATTCTTACTTTAAGTGTGCTCGTACCCTGAGCCCTTGATTAGAAACCTTTTGTCAGAGGTGGTTAGGCATGTTAGTCTGAAGTGAGGCAGAAGATAGGGCTGGATGGCACCTTAGAGACTAACTGGTTCAGAGAGGCATGAACTTTCTTAGGCAAAAAAGAGGTTTCTGACCAAAGGCTCAGATTATGATCACATTCCAATTGAGAATAAACTACTGGGGTATCTGACAAAGGCTCTGACAAAGTTGGCCTAACTGGCGCAGGGCAAATGGGGAAACTACCTTGGGGGGTTCAACTTGGTAGGAGGGAAGGTGGGGGTGAAAAAAGGGGTTGCTGCTGGTGCAGCTACAATTGCAGTGGCCACTAGAAGTTGCTCAGCCCTTCTGCCCCAGATATCCAGGCACATCTCTACTTGCCGTGGTAGTTAGTCTCACTTGATGCTGTAACAGAAAGCCTGGGACCCAGCCAGGGAGCTCTGCAGGCTAGGCAGGATGCAGCAGCTGCAGGTTGCTGGGGAAAGTGGGCAAATGAGGCAATTACAAGGCACTTACAGGTAGCCCAAGCAGTCAGCTGACTAGAATGGAGAAGAGTCCTGGGAACATATAATTCTGAGATTTAGGCTATCAGGCTACTCTAGCCCTGCCAGCTGCAGGTTAGAAGCTCCTGGCCAGGGACTCTAGACTGTCTGCTTTCCTGCCTGCAGGAACAGTAAGGCTCAGGGAGCCCACAAAAGAGTCCATGCTGAGAGGTATGTCAGTGCAAGGAGTGATGGAAGGGTTGCCCTCTTAAAGGGGCATGGGGCTACTTCCACTGTTATTATGTTATAGCCCAGGGGCTTAGGTTTATGTTACAGTTACACTGGAGGTTTGGGTTGGGTGGGACTATAGGGGCAGTATACAAAGGTCCCATTAGTGCCTGAGGGGAACACAATTGCCTTGAGCCCTGCCGCAAGCTCAAGGCCCAAGTGACTACTGAGCCCCAGAGTGGGCCTAGTGCAAGGCCATAGAGCCAGGCAGGGGCCAGGTGCTCAGCACCTGAGAGGAGCACAATCACACAGTGGCCTGGGGCCCAGACAGCAACGGCCAGGGTCCTGGCGACCACAAGAGATGAGCCAGAGCTTGCGTCTCAAAGCCAAGTCTGATATAGTGGGCTCAGGCTATAAGTTCTAGCTAGATTAAAGGGGCAGAGGCCACAGAAGCTGAAGCCCCAACAGAAGGAATGTTATGGTAACACCCATGAGGCTTGGAGCATGGTATAGGGGAAGATTGGAGCCATGCCACTGGAGCCACACAGCAGCACAGCCATAAAGTGGCCCAGCAAGGGGTCTGGGAGCAGTAGAGGCCAGTAGGGGTCCAGTTGGACTGGGTCCACCCCAAGGCCCATGGGCAGCCTCCCTATTTATTATTATGTCTCCATCAAGGTGTGGCAGGATAAAAGGGAAGGGGCCTAGGGGCAGAACAAGGCATGATCATGGAGCTACCAGGAGGCATCACAGTAACCCCTGGGACCCCAACATGCTACAGGTGCCTAAAGAAACTTAGCGGCCACACTCTAACTCATGGATATTTGTATAAAGTGCCATGAGTTAGAGTCATCCCTCTCCCCCCTCCCCCAACCGAACAGACATTTGCCTGTTTGGTCGCGGGGGGGGTGGGGGGGAATGAAATTGATCCTATTTGCATGGCCCTGGCCAGCAGGTGGAGTGCTCCAATAGCTTCTGAGGAGGCTGCTGAACCACTCCTCTCCCCAGAGCTCCCACTCTGCTCAGCTCTGGGGCTGTCAGTGGGGGAGGGCAAGAGTAACATGAAGCTGCCAGTTGGGCTTTGCCCAGCCAGATCTGGAGGTGGGAGGTAGAATAAAGCCTCCTCACTTTGTGGGCTCCCCCTGCCTACTACTCCAGCTTGGGTATCGGGGGGAGCCAGGCTGGGCTTGAGAGGTTATGGGGCTCTGTTCTACACCCCCCCCCAGCTCAGGCCGGACAAAGCAAATGACAACTGCTGCTGCTGATCTCAAGAGGCCAGGAAGCAGGGGGGAGGAGTACAGTGGAACGGAGCCTCCTTGCCTCATGAGTCTGGCTTGGTTCCCCCCAGTACCACAGCTGGGGTAGCTGGGGGAGGGGAGAGCCCATGAAGTGAGGGAGATCCATTCCACCTTGCCCCGCTCCAGCTCTGGCCAGGCAAAGCAGCTGGCAGCTTCATATGGACTCCTCCCTCCCCTTCCCCTTTCCTCCCCCACTGACAGCCCCGGGGGGGGAACGGGTGGAACGGTGCTCTCCAGCATGAGCACCAGCCCAGCTCAGCACCTGTGTGAAAATTTGACCCTTGAGGGGACACAGGACACAAGTTCCCTAAGGCACTCTACTTTAGAGTGCCTTTATCTAATACCTGATTTCATGAGGATTCATTTTTCACATCATCAGCCATTTTAAAAGTGCTTTGCAGCCATGCAGGTACCCAATCATGCAAAAAATGTAACTTGTGTAAGTGGCCCTTGTGTCTCAGGTCCCCACCATCAGTACAATGGGAATAAGAGCACTTTCCTACTTCACAGGTATGTTATGAAGATGAATTTTTTAAGGACTGTGAGGTGTTCTGCTTCTATGAAATGAGTGCCATGTATGTACTTAAGAAAGGTCTTGAGAGCATCCTGAAAATAGGTCCAAAGAGGACAAAAGTTTAGGAAGAAATAAAAAAGAAAATATTTTTGGGGTGGGTTCCAAGGTGCTCACAATCTCACTGAATTGGGCTCAAAGGAAACAAAGACCTAGCATATATCTGAGAGGTCTAACTGAGAATTTCTCAAGCCAGCAATTGTTCCTGTTGTCTCTAGAAATTCATATGGAAATATCCTCCAAAACATAACAACTCTCAAAAGGTTTGATCATCTACTTATTTTCTTGGTTTTCACTACATATGAACACTGTACATACAGGTGCCTGTCCATTTTTAAAGGATGTTGAGAGACACAAACTTGCTCCAGAATTTGGGTTTTGTATAAATAATATTTTTTTACAAATTTAAAACCAATTAAATGAAAAATAACACATTTTTGGAATATATAGCTTTTCCTCTATGGTGGGTTTTTTCAGCTGCTGTCAATAACGCCTTGACTGAACCATTTTCTAAATGGGAAAAAAACTTCTGAAAAGGGTTTTTATTTTTAGGACACAGTTCAACTTTGGCTTGGTTTTTACCAATAGAAGAGTACAGTACAGCAAATCCTTTTTCTACAAACAAAATGAGCTAATTTACTGACTGATAAAATCCACAGACTTGCTTAAATTGTTCAAAGTGTTAGAGGTATAATGTATGCCAAAAACGATACTAAAAAAAAAATTCTACATATTTTCAATGCCTGGGGGAATGTAATGCACACAAAATAATGTTAGTTGTTAGGCACTGCAGCAGCAGGAGATACGTAGGCTTTCCGCATACAGTGCTACCAATCCCATCAGTCCTGAGGGGATAACCTTGTAGGTTATCTGACAGACAGAGACCACAAGCATAGCCTGTAGGATTTGGAGCGTTCAACACATATATGCATAATGACTTAGTGAGTGGGGCTTTTTTGTTTGTTTGTTTGTTTGGTTTAGCTCACCGCCTTTCCCATGTATGTTTATGAATCCCTGCTCACCCTAAAGAATTTCCATAGAAGACAATTTTGCACAGCACCATAAATAAGGGTATGCGGCCAGGCCACAAGCCCTGGGTGCTGCCTTAGAGGAGGCACAACACGAGCAGCCATGGCTGGGCTGCTGCACAGAATCTACAAATTACACCTTGAATTTTGCTCACCTCTTAGGAAGCCAGTTTCTCTTGTTTGAATGCAATGCAATTAGCCACCTTCTTTCTAGAAGTATACTCTAAAGTCCCCCACCCTTTCATCTAATAATACAGCAAATGCATGTGCACTGAGGATGTGGATCTATGTTAGCTGGTCTTTAGTGTCTTCACTAAATTCTCAGAGTGAGAAAAATGGTTCAGTGTCCACACAAGTTAATTCAATTGATTACTAGAAAAGATAAACCCAGCACCTTGAAAAGGGAATGAACCAAAAGCAGTCTTGGAACAACAACAACAAAAATAAAAATAGAGCAGTCCTCCTCAAGCAGTACTGAAAAAATAATAGAAGCAGCAGCACCAGCAGGTTGCGGGGAGAGAGAGGACAGCTTGTTTGCATTTTTCAGCAACTTGAATTTATATTGGCTTACTCTGTATTGCACACTAGACATTTTCCAGTTCTGTTCCACAGTGGTTAGATGAGGAAGTCTTAGTGGATGAAGAAAACAGGCATGGCTAGGATGGCTTGGAAAGCCACTGCCGACTTGTAAACACCTCCTTTATTTTATTTTCTGTCCCAAATGCTCAGTTTTGCTACTGACTCGGGGCCTTTTGTCATAGCAACCAAGTAAGCCTGTTTATACACAAGATTAAGCATGTCCCAGCCTTGTTTGCAGCAAAATCACACAAACCCTTGAGGTCTGTTAAAAAAGGTTCATAATAAAGACAAAAATGTATCTGCACACTTTCAAAAAGAGAAAAAGCTACACACCCTCTATTAGTCCAGTTCAATCGTGCTCACAGCTTTGGCCCTATGTTCTATATAAATGGTGCAGGGTTGGTTTGTGGGCTGGATTCGACCCTGTGCTGCTCCCACCCAGCCAGGAGTTGCCCCCAGTGGCTGTACACTGCCCCTTGCCCAGCCCCCGCCTGCTGGAATCAAGCCCAATGCTGCCCTGCACACACAATCTAGCATGCAGAGCCATGGCCCAGGGCCACCCACAGGATTCATGGAGAGCTGGTTGACATGGTGCTAGGGACCAGATCTGGTCTGCATGTTGAGGGTCTAGTTGTATCTGTTTCCTTTGTATTCTCTGACAGAACCCTCTGATGTCAGGCTTTGTGCCTTCACACAATCATGAGACATCCACAACTTAGACCAGTATATAGGCTATAAGTAGCATGGGTATCGACCACAGTTCATCTGCTGGTCCAGTTGGGGTCAGTACTTGCAGTTCTTCCTGCTGGAGCTCCAACCAGTGAGTATCCTCAGAACCAAAGTACTGTTTAATTCACATTAGGAATAAAGGATTTAGAGAAAGAGCCGAACACTCTGTGTGTGGTTTACCTAACAGTTCACCATCTAGTCTGGTCTAGCCTAGTCTAGTCTAGTAGCAATCTAACCAGGTCTAACTTCTTGTTAGATCTAAAGCAGATCCTAGGTGTTAGGCTGATTCCCCTGAACAGCTTCCCAATGAGTTGCTCTATAGAAAGAGAGCCTCTTTTTATATAAAGAATACAAAGTTTCTTTGTTCTTGTCAGTTCCCAGGTTTTGACCTCAGGATTGCTGTTCTCAGCCAGAAACATTTTTAAAAATAGTTTGAACGGGAAAGTGAGAAACAAGAAATCAACCACAAACTGGACTGTGTTAATATGGTTTAAATAGGAACTACAGATTCTTGTCCCACTACCTGGATTAGTTTTTATGGTCCC
Source organism: Gavialis gangeticus (assembly GCF_001723915.1). Lineage (NCBI taxonomy): Eukaryota > Metazoa > Chordata > Crocodylia > Gavialidae > Gavialis > Gavialis gangeticus. The sequence goes on from NW_017729034.1 coordinate 95,004,218, forward strand.
TTTGGCTGCCTATACATGTGCTGGTTTGTGTTTTAATTATAATGCATTATAGCAGACTCAATTAATCAGGTGTGTTTGTGTTTTAATTAGAACGCTTCAGCATGGCCTCATCGTTGCATGTATAAGCCCTCATGGGTTTAAAAGTGACTGCCAGGGTGCATTCAATGAGGTTTAGATAAAGTGTCCCATGGCCATTTTTAAACCCATGGGGGCTTAGTACATGTGATGGTGAGGAGTTTAAATTAAAGTGGCTCTCTGGAACTGCTCTAAATAAACCCCACCCTCCACCCCTGGGTACGTGTATATGCAGCCCTTGCTCCTATGGGTTCTTAGTTGTACGCCTCTCACAGCACTGCCTTCCCCACTTCCTCTCCCTCCTGATTTCCCACCTGTTATATTCTAATCACCCACTCCTTTCACAGCATCTGATGAAGTGAGCTTAGGTTCACGAAGGCTTGTGTACTCTCTTGATATCTAGATCTTATTTAGTTAGTCTATAAAGGTGCATGTCTACTCTGCCTTCTTACTTGTCAAAACCAGTCCAGCAGGCTTAGCAGGAGGTTGAGCCAAACTCTTGAGAGCTAATACCTCTGCCATTGTCTTCTAACAACCCTCACATGTTTGTCGAGGCTTATCTTGGGCTGTTCTTCTGTAATGGTGGATTTACTCCCAGACTGCTATAAAACTAAAACAGTACACTAGTATAGCACACATCCCAACATCCAAGCAGTGGGGTTGGAGTGCTCTTCTAGCCCTGATGGTCCAGGAAATATCTGAGGGGCAGAGTGAGGGAAGGGGAGGGTTTTGTTTTTGGTGTGTTTTTGTTTTTGGGGGGGTGGTGTTACTTGTTTATTCAGGGGTATTCTTTGATGAATGGTGCTTTAGGCCTGAAATCCTGTCCACCATCTGTCCTAACAACACAGCTGTTCCAATAAAAGATATTACAAAAAAACCCTTGCCTGCCCAACATCTCTGCATGCATTCACTTTGCGCTTCTTTGCCCTTTCTCCAATCAAAAGCAGCAGGAGAGAAGCACTAAATGCTGACTCATGGATTCCCTCCTTTAGAGAAGTAGCATCCAGTAATAGCTACCATGTCAAAAAAGCAGTTGCTAATACTACTAGAAGGAAGCAACAGGCAATTTAGTTATGTAGGCAATGCTGCCTTGCAGGAAGGCTGTTGGATAAGAAAGAAAATGGTTATGGGACAGTTTAGGAGACAGTAGAATTAGCATCCTGGTCACATGGACATGGTTAAGCACCCTTTTCTACACTGCATGATAACCATCTTACCCCATGAAAATCATTCAAGTTAAAGCCAGGCTCATCACCAACAATGAAAGCTGGTAAACCTGCACAGGAGCCGTGTCTGAAGTCAGCCTCATTACAATGTAGTTACACACAGTAAATTGTTGTGGGAGATGAGGACTGGCACTTCCCACCCCAGAAGAATGAGATCACACCTAAAGCTGTGGGAAATTTCAGTGCCTAACAAAAGGAAAGTGAGAACAAAGTATGCCTGTCCTCATTCCCAGAAATTTGGGTTATCAAAATTCAATAGGATACTGTGTGTGTAGGAGAGGAATTGAACGTAGTATTTAAATAGTTGATCACCAGAAACTCTTAAACCACCACTTAGAGGGGAACAACGTCAGCCCAGTAAAATCACCTATTTTTGTATGTTGACCTAATTACTTGTGGCAAGACATTCCCACCTGTTCTTGTGAATAAGCAAAAATACAATGTAATTTGAGCATATACTATATGTGTACACAAGAAAAACTGGTTGGTAGAGATGATACAGAATGTAAATCCTGTTGCAATTAAAATATGCCTTTTCTACTTCTTGTCAAAGGATTTAGATTCAGAAAAAACAGATGACACATTTTAAACGCAACAGGACACAGTATGAAATTTCTCCATGGCAGAGATTTTGTCTATTCTGCATTTATGTAGAGGCAACTACGGTAGGATTCCCAACCCCAAATGCAGACTTCAGGCACTACCATAAGACAAATACTAACATTACAACAAGCAATATTAGGATTTAAAGTTACAGAAAATTGGACCTTCTCTTTTACAGAAGAGAAAATCCTTTTCTGTAAAAGTACATGCAGTGAAAATGTGGATGCACCATAAAGGGACATTACTGGGTTTTGGAAAGCTCTGCACTTTGTTTCATACAGAACATTCCTCTTGTCAATATGCCAGGATAGGCCTGGCTGTTTATTTTTGAGGTGAATGGAAAGAGAGAAATAGGGAAGGCATGTGAGTATGATAATATAGGAGCACTATACTACGGTGGTCCTGTCTGTCAAATGAAATATAGAACTAGAGCCTTAGTTACTCTGCATCACTACAAATGTCATAGATTTTCCACCATTGCCCCCATTTTTTCCTCCTCATATTCCATTGCAACTTCCAGCCTAGTTATCTATCTTTCTTGTGCAAGTCATTCTTTACTCTCCTGATGTATGCAGCTACGTACTGCTTCAGGTACAGAAGACTACAGTGCTCCATCTCAGATGTGACTGCATTTAAGTCATGCCTGAGAAACAGACTGGAAAGTCTGCTGAGAGACTATCATTATCAAAAGCACTATTATACATATATCTAAACATTTCTAATAGTACTTAGTACCATCACATTTAGTTAGGAACCATATATGCAATTAAGCATTTACATTATTTCTGCTTGCAAGGACTGTATTCTTCATTTTCGAATGCTTAGTGAGTTTAGGTTCATTTACCATTTTCAGCTAATTTTCAAGGGAAAATTTGCTGGGTTATTTTTCTGCCACCAGGCACTTGCTGAGGGGAGGACTGGGTAAAAATATACCCTGTGCCTTAAAAAACTGTGATGTTTGAATTTAGTTTGATCTCAGATAACCCTTGGAAATAAAGTTGTTCTGAAACAGCTAGGTCATAAGACAATCTTCAATAGGTTTCTGTAATACATCAATTCATAGTCTTAGTCTCTTCTCTGAAAGGTAAGCTACTGCCAGGTGAACAACTGAAAGCAATATATAGCTTTTTTCACCTGAATTTTCACATTTCTCATTCTCATGTATCTTAAGTATTACAGTGCTTATTTTCAAATGAGCAACTGTAAAGCTGAACATGTAAATGACCTTAAAACAGATAATTGTTTCTGAATCATATACATCTTGATAGTAGAAATCCATACTAGTTGGTGACGCTGTACCTGCCAATAAGTATGTATATAACCAGCATGCTTGAGGTTAAGAGTTTAGCTTTTTTACTGTTTTTCCCAGCTAGTATATCCCTTGATATACTGCTAAACTCAGTACTGCCGTCAGCAAAGTCTGCCTCTGTCAATGAAGGAAGTACTGCCGCTAGGGATGCTGATTCAGCAGTCTGAAATGAGAGACAGCATAGATACAGGAGCAGTAGTAGACAGTGGTCTGGTACCGGAGGAGGAAATTGCTGGAGACAGGAAGAGTGGAACAAACCAAAAAAATTTACTAAAAATAAAAACAGACAAAAAGAGGAAAAAAGACAAGAGGAAGAAGGAAAGGAGAAGGTTAGAGAAACAAAGAAAAAGATAAAAAAGAAAGGGAAAGGACAGAAAAGAAAAGGATTTACTATGTTTTCTTATTAATCTTCCTTCTCTGTTTTTACCCCACATCTTACTCTTCTTTCAGGCAGAAAAATGACAGACATAGTTACGTTTTCCAAAGAAGTGCAGTGGATTTTCTTTCAATAATTCATGTACCGGGTCTTACGTAGAGCATTCACAACACATTACTGTATCTATATTGTCTGTTTGAGAAATTAGCTCTGTCAAGGGCTAGTATGAAGAAAGGATTAACTCTATCTGTTGTCTGGACACAGTTTGTTGCTTTCTGTGGGCGATGACAGGTTTCCTCTCTTATAATTCACATCTGGCAAATGGCTTTTTGATGCTATCAGAATAAAACATCAGACAAGTAGAGGAAATATCAGCCATGTTCAGGGTTCCCTTGGAAAGTGAAGGGCAGAAAGATATCCATTCTCTGTAGTAGGCCAGAAATGATAAAGATGTCAAGAGTAGGGTAGTATGAACTCCACTTATATGCATATTAGACAAGTGCATAATTTGCTTAACTAAATAGGATCACAGAATCATAGGGAAGTAGGGCTGGAATGGACCTTACGGCATCTGGTTCAGCCTTTTGCTTGAACATCCCAATCTGTAATACTCCCTTGTCTTACCTGTTCTTGAAAGTTCCCAAAGATGGAGCTTTCACGACCTTTCTGGGTGGCCTGTTCCAATGTTTGACCACCCTCATAGTAAGAAAGTTCTTTTTAATTTCCAACTTAAGTTCCCCTGCTAAAGCTTGACACCATTGCTCCTAGTCCTATACTGTACAGCCACAGAGAAAAGCCTCTTTCTACCATCTTTAAAATTGCTCCTCAGCTATTTGAAGACTGTTATCAGTCTTCTCTTCTCCAGACTAGCCTACAACACAAGTCTGCAATACCAGTCCGATTTTTTGCTTAAAACAAATATCGGTTACTTTCTTTTCAGTAAGTGCATAAAATGACTGAGTGCATAGGAACTCTTGGCCCTACTGTCTACTTTGTAATGTAACTGTAAACCCGTTAACTGCATAATACATGAAAATACACTAGGATCTTTCAATTTCAAGGCTTTTAAATCAACCCTGAAATTAAGGGAACTGCCATATTTACTCAATTCCAAGACTAGGTCCCTGTCCCCCCTATTTACTATGGGGGAAAGAAGCCTCTCAACTCGGAATCAAATACGAAGTGGATGGGTGGGCTAGTAGCTGCTGCAGCTCCAACTATGGCACCAAGCTTGGGGTCAAGACTGTAGCAGCTGCCCTCATAGCCTCAGATCCCCACTCCCCCTCATTTGCCTCCCTCCCCATACCACTTCCCCCCCATCTCCCTCCTCTCTGACAGCCTTAAGTCCTTGCCTTCCTTCCCACCCCTGCATCCTCTGCCCCTCCTCCCCTCCCCCCGGCAGGCTCCATTCCTGCTGGAGTCTAAAACATGGAGTATGGCCTCAGCCCATTCTCACAGTAGCAGTGCCAGCTCTGTCCCACTACTACAGGGGTGGGCTACGGCCATGCTCCATGCCCCCAGCTGGAGTTGGGATGGAGCTTGCCAGTGCCAGAGCAAGAATGAGCAGTTGGGTGGGGGGGAGAGGGAGGTGCACATGAAGGGCAGAAGCTGTGAGGGGGACATGGTGGAAAGAGGGCTAAGTAGGCAAGAGGAAAGCCACCTGTCCCTCATCACCTGCCCCTTACTGTCTGTTCCCTATTACTGCCCCCATCTCCCCCACCCCCACCCTCCCTACCACATACCCCCTGGATGCTTGCCTCTGAAACATCTCAACACTATTTGCTCCCTTACTGATTCCCCCACTGTCTTCCCTGCTACCACTGCTTTCCCCACTGCAGTAGTAGGGATAAATTTAAGACAATTCTCCAATAATTAGAGTTTATAAATGGAAAATTATAACTTTAATTATAAAGTTTATAATTTATAAACTATAATTTATAATTTTTATCTAATTACTGGGGGACTCATCTTGGATTCAAGTACCTATTTCAAGGCAGTCATTAGCGGCAGAAGGTGATCTGAGAAACAAAGTAACAAGCCTTAAAGATATGCAAAAAGTTTAAGGCAGGCTGTTCTTGTAGTTAATGAGCAGAGGATCCAGGAGGTATCAAGTAGGGTTCCCCGAGGCTCTGTCTTGGACCTGGTATTGTTTAATCATCATTAATGATTTGGATGATGGGCTAAAGTACATTCTTAGAAAATTTGCAGATGATACCAAGGCGGGTAGAATTGTCAATATTCTGGAAGGTAGGGCTAGGTGCCAGAATGACTTGGGCCAACTGGAGAAATAGTCCATAATCAATCAGATGAGATTACACAAGGACAAGTACAAAGTCCTGCACTAGGGACAGAATAACTGTATACACAAATGCAGACTGGGCAATGACTGGCTGGGCTGCAGTACTGCACAGAAGGACCTGGGGTGTTACAGTAGACCGGAAGCTGAATATGAGCTAATAGTGTGTTCGTGTTGTAGAAAAAGCCAACAGCATACTGGGTTGTATTAACAGGAGGAGTGTCACTTGTAAATCAAGGGAAGTGATTATTCCCCCCTGTTTAGCACTAGTGAGGCCTCACCTGGAATACTGCATCAAGTTTTGGGCCCCTCACTTCAAGAAGGATGTGCGCAGTTTGGAAAGAGTCCAGCACAGGGCAACAAAAATGATCAGGGACCTGAAAGACAAGACCTGCGAGGAAAGGCTGAAAGAGTTAGGGTTATTTAGTTTGTAGAAGAGAAAACTGCACAGGGATTTGATAAGTCTTCAAATACCTGCAGTGTGACTATAGAGAGGATGGAGATGGGTCTTTCTCTGTGGCTGTAGGAGACAGGACTAGAAGTAGGGTGGCCTTATAACCCTGTCCATATACACATTGAATAGGTGGGGTGACAAAATGGAGTCCTTGGGAGACCCCACAAAGAAAGTCCTGAGGGGATGATAGGGTCTTGCCTATTACCATCCTTGCAAACCTCCTTTATAGGAAGAAAATGAACCAATTAAGGTCGGCCCCACAAATACCAACCAGATCATGTAAATGCTTTATCAGCATCTCATAGTCAACTATATCAAAAGCTGCCGAAAAGATATAGCAAGATTAGCAGGGTATAATATCCTCTGTTGATCTCTAAGGTCATCAAAATCTACAAGTACTATCTATGTGCTACATCCAAGATGAAAGCCAGACTGACATGGATCCAGGTGCACCTGGAGTTGTTAGGGGAGAACCCATTCAATGACCTTTCCCAAAAAAGAGACTCAGAAATGGCTGTCTGAGAAGTCAACATTAATCAATGTTTTCTTTAGTAGGAGTGGCCAGTTGCAGGCTTAATAATGTCTGGCAACCCTCTCTCCTGAAGGGAGGCATTAGCAAGCTCTGATAGCAATGGTCCCTATCTCCTTTAACTGACTTTTATAAGCTAGGACAGGCACAAGTCCAATTCTCACGTGACTGCCTGCCCCCCCCCCCCAAAAAAAAAACACATCCTCTGCATCTGTGAGTGAAACCAATCCATAAAAAACAGATAAGCCACTTTCTCTCCAACTGCCTCCCCTCCTGCTTCAGCTCCCTTAATTCTGCTCTGTATCAGGGGAACTGTGCTGCTGCTGCTGGGGGAGTAGACATCTGGGTGCCACTGTGTCAACAGCCAAGGTCAGCATGCTATTCCACAAGCTGACCAAGCCATTGACAGAGCCAGCGTCGGATGGGATTGTCCTCCAGAGCATTCTGGAATCTTAGTGGCTCCATGAGTCTCCAGGCAGGAGCAGCCTAGCCAGTCCACCATCCTGAGAAGTGCAATGGAGGACAGGGGTCTGCACCTTTAGAAGGGAGTGGTCCAAAATTCACAGAGGTGTCTTAACAACCCTCCCTTCACAATAGATTCAGCCCTATATCCAAGCAAAAAATGAAGTCCAACGAGTGCTCTGCTTTGTATGTTAACCCAATTACTACTTGGGATAGCCCAATGATAGTCCTGGAGGTGACAAAGTCCTTTTCCAGCCCTGAAGAACCAGCCTCCAGATGGATCTTGAATTCACTCAAGGTAATCAGTCAAAGTGTCCTGAACCCTCCGTGTTCTCAGTTTTTTTGTTTCCTCAGACCCATTGTGTTTTCTTCCTTCCTATCCTATACTCGTGTTTGTCTCAATCCTACCATTCTCCTCCACCTTTTCCCTAAATCGTCTGTTTCCCTTTATCCTATTTCTGCATCTGAAAGAAATTGGTTTTAATTTCCCAGCTCATTCAAATGCGGCAAGACAAGCTTTTTTGTTTTCTCTTTTTACTTGCCTTTCTGTATATTTCCTCTCTGCAGTTTGTTTCTCTTCATTCTAGGCTCCCTTCTTCTTCTTTATTGCTTTTCAAATGATGAAACCTGGTGCCCTAAAATTTCTGAGGATAAGAAGTACAGACCAACTGGAAATCACATTTTATGATACAGTCCTTTCCAAAACCAAAAACTATCCATAGATCAGGATCATCATTCTAAGAAATTCAAAGGGAACATTTTGGTTTTTAAAAAATGACTTAATTTAAATCAGTAGCATAAGAAGAGATTCTTTTTCCTGAAGGAGCCAGAGAGTTCTATAAATTGTGAACAGACAAAACAAGAAGTATCTGGCCTGTTGCCTCTAATACAGAAATTGATAAAACATTTGAAAGTAAGCTTTGCAAAAGATATGCTGGACTCTCCTCATGAAGAGTAATCCACCCATCCAATATGTCTGCTTTCAAACTGAAATAGGAGCAGATGGTGACAAATACATCTTTAACAGCTTATTTCACTTAAAAAAGAAAATCATGCACAGTGACTGAAGTACCAATAATGAGACTACTAAGTAAATGAGATTACTAATTTAATGAGATTTCTGTGTAAATACAAGTGGTCTTTTCTTGGTGTGCATGCCAGATAATGGAGTCAATACTCAACACTGATTTAAAACAGATTCCCCAGGCTACTTGTAAATCTTGCTAGACATTTATCATCTTGACTGTACCTGTTCCCATAAATAGGAAAGGGTTTTGTGTCTGTCACTTGTTGAGGAAGAGGACTCTGATCTAGGTGGCTTTATAGCTTCTTCGTTGTGTTCCAGAACTGTTTGGCTGCCCCTAGTTTGGCTGCTCACTACTTGTAAACACAGTATACTAGAAAGAAAGCAAACGTGAAATGTAGCAAAACCAAAATTGAAACTTGCAGAGTGCACTATTTGTACCTGGAGCTTTATATTTTGTAGAATGTGATACTACTTGACCCAGGAAAACAGCAGCGTTTTCAAACCTTTTTGCTGGAGGTCCTAGCACAAAGACAATTAAATAAGTCATTCTGCATACAGAATAACTGTGTAAATAGCATGCTATGTGTATAAGGTATAAATGTAAACAACATTTAAACTCTGTACTCAGTCAATAAATTACAGTAAAAGCTGTGTTAACCAGCATTTAAGTAACCGGAACACTCTATTAACTGGAATTTCCGGCTGGCCGGCCAGCCACAAGAAAGAAGGGAGGTGGGAAAGCTCACATGGCAG
>NW_017729034.1:95013432-95025418 GCF_001723915.1 Gavialis gangeticus
CCATGTGCCCCCCCCCACTCCATGTGCAGCCGCTGCCACCACCCCGCCTTCCCCCTCCCTACTGCCCCCCGGCTGTGCATCCGGCCGAAAACCCCCTGCCCTCATGTAGCCTGAATTTTATATAACCAGCACCCCACTTACCCCACTCATGCCAGATAACAAAGCTTTTACTGTAGTAGGCTAATTTTTCCTAGGAATGATACTTTGAGCAAATATGGACAGAAACTGAAAAGGTTTAAAAAGTATCTCCAATGATTTGTGCAATTCTATGATTTGTCATTCTTAGATCATTCTTTTAAAAACTGAGACTGAGCAGGAAATAATATGACATAAGGCACTTGTAACTGATACTTTTGTTTTCCTATAGGATTATTATAGTCCATGGTATCTTGGATTCAGACAAGCCTTCCTCCCCCAGCAATTTTAGCTGAACAGTTTGCCAAAGTAACACACCATCATCTTTTAATATCTTAGTCACATGACCACTATTCAAGTCAATATAAATATACATCATAGGATATGAATATCCCAGCTTCTCTCATACCAAACTCAGACACCTCCACAGTTGAATCACACACCACCTACAGCCCCTCAACTGACCTCACATATCTCTGTATCCCAGTTCCTAGATTCAGAAACACACCAAATCTCACTCACAAACCTGAATAACCCCTTCCACATCTTCCTAACTTAACTCTGCTACTCCATACCTAAATGATATTTCCTGTACTTTAGATATATGGCTGTCTCCACAGCCCCAAACATGTGTGCAATATCCACCTCAGCCAATAACAGTCCTGTCCCCCCCAGTTTTCAATATCCAACTAATGCCTCTGTACCTAACAAACTCATCCATAGTCATTCCACACACCTAAGATTTAACTCATATCTAATCCATGCCCTACTGGTACATTCCATTCTGATTTGAACTACTCTGTAATTTCTTCACATGCTCCCTATCCCCTTTGAGCTCAACTCACAGCCCTTTATAACCTAAGTATAATGCAGAATATGGAGACATTCATTAGTTGACAAGATCTGCACTTAAATCTGCTGACATGGTTTTAAAAAATGGAATTATGGGTGTGTCTACATGTGTGCATTTAATGTCTACATATGCGTGCCCTTAACGAGCCTTAAGAATTGCAATTTTTGGCTATTCAAGCCTAAATTTGATACCTGCATAAAGTAGGTATTAAATTTATGCACAAATAGCTAAGTCACATTAGCAAATGTACAGACACACTAATGCACATTAACATAGTGTGTGTTCATTGACTTGGGACTAACTTTAGTCCCACATCGATCTGCACACCCGCGTTAATGTACCTTAATGTGTGCACATGTAGATATGCACCTAAATTGCCTTAATGCACATTTGGCTAATGCGCATTAAGTTTAGACATGTGTAAAAGCACTTCGAGTCACACCCTATACGTAAGGAAGTTTCTGTTCTTTACACCTAATAATATTTTCTCCAAGATTAGACTGAAAATATTTTGGAAAGGCAAGAAAGTAAATCAGCAAGTGAAAATGAAAGTAATATACACACAAATCTGTAAGTAACTGAATTCTGGTATTTTAGGTGGAGCTATTGGCTAACCTGTAATTAAGGTTGCTTAACAATTCCCCTTATATGAACCTGTTTACTGTGGTTAGAACTTAGCCAAACTTTAACTGTTTGGCCTGAAATTTTTCCTGCTGAAGGCCATCATCAGATTGGATGGGGTTTTTTTTAAGTTTCAGTAAAAATGTCTCAGTTCATTCTAAAAATAAAATTAGGGAAAACTACTTTATTTTTCTTGTATAAAAAATCTCACAGTCCCTTTGTGCAGAAGCTCTAGTACATGAATGTTTAGGAACAGGAATTTGGAATTTGATAGGAAGTCATTCTGATGCCCATGTCTGAAGAAAGACCCCCACTCCAACATTTGGCCAAATCATTAAACTTTTGCAAAATGCAGTGCATACAGGCTCAAAGAGAGCCGACAGACTTAATCAGCTGAATCCTCTGCAGATTCCATGTATAATGAGGCTGCTGCTGTCCAAAATAACAGGGACTTTCCTGACCACTGTTACAGGGTGCTGTTGCACTAGAGTCCAGAACGGTAGGTTTTTCTGTGCACTCAGTGTTCTCTCTGCTTGGGCCCGGGCAGAGTGGAGGATGAATTAACCTGATTCATCCTATGGAAACAGGTATAGAATCAAGTAATGACAATGTGTATAATACATAAGGAAACTGTATTAAGATTGTACGGGCAACTTGAATTCTAAACTTATCCTAAACAAAGTGCTTTTCTTTACCGTTCTTTTCATTTTTGTAATGTATTACATGGACTATATTTACTACCTGAAAGAATTAATATAAAGTTGGTGGTTCTTACAAACCACCCCCAGGATATCAACAGGTAAGCATTGCACAACTTAGCCTTCATTACAGCTTACAAGAATGATTAACGGAAGAGTTCTGTATGAATAAGGGGAAAGGTAGAATATATCGATGTATATCCATTTTCAGTCTTTTTGTCCCAAGAGATATTTCTTTTCCAACTCCCTTCTCTGCAAAGAAGGACTAATTACTTAATGACTGCATCTACACAAGATGGCTGACTGTGCAGTCATTACTGCACAATTATTTAGTACTGCATGAATCAGACTTACTGCACAATAGTTTTGCCAAATGGCTTTTAGGTGATGCTGACTGCACAGTAGCTCGTTACTACTGCGCAGTAGGGCTGTGTGAAGCTTTGGTTGCTGATTCTATTGGGAGGAGATTTGGCCCAATTTGGCAGCCGAATCTCCAAATCCAAATTGAATCAGGAGACCAGTAAAAAGGTCTGAATTGATTTGAAGCCTCTGAATCAATTCAGAGAAGATTCAGAGATGCAGGGAGCTGGACCTGGGCTCTGTGCCGGTAAGTAGGGGACACGGGGGGTGATCTGGAGAAGGAGACCATAGGGGGACCCCCACCAGGCCCCATCCCCCACCTACTCCCTCAGTCCCCCTGAGGGCCACCTGACCCCTGCCCACTCTCCCAACCCTGTCAATGGCTGCCCCGCCCAACCTCAGCATCCCAGCACTGAAAAAAAAAGAAGCCCCGCACTCACTGGTTGCTGCAGGAGCCATCGGGGTCTCTGGGGGCTCATGACAGAGCCCCCCCCCACACACACAGCGCAGGGCAGTGGGGGGCAGTGGGGGGGGGAGCAGTGGGGATCACCCCCCCCGCCCGGAAGGAGTCAGTGAGTGCAGGGCTTTTTTTTAAAATGCTGGAACATTGGGGCCAAGTGAGGAAATCATTGACAGGGCTGGGAGAACTGGCAGGGGATAGGGCTTGTTCAATTTGGAGATTCAGCCAATTTGGCGGTTGCCAAATCTCCGAATCAGATTCAGCTGAATCGATTTGGGACAGTGATTTGAATCACCAAATTGAATCACTGTCCTCTGAATTGGCTGAATCGGAAATGAATACTAGCCACTTCGCAGAGACCTACTACACGGTAGTGTTGCATCACGCTTCCTGCCCCACAAAGCTACTACACAGTAATAACGAGATATTGCAGTCAGCATCTCATGTAGACTGCACGTAGCCACCATCTCTTATTCTGTGACCCTGGATGACTTCTACAGCCACAGAGGGTGATGACAAAAATGTTAGTCAAGAAAAGGATATGTTGAAATTTGCTTGTGTGGCCTGCTTATTTCTTACTTTGATCCTAATTCTGCCCTTAAAGCACTTTCATCTGCTGCAAATACTGCAATGTATGCACCTTCCACAAAATGGCAACACCAATTTATACTTTGTCTCCATCTGAAAGTATCAGTATTGAACTAATATAGCAGTATTGATGCATCTATAAAATCTTTCAGCTTGCCTTGTGCTTGCTGAAAGCAAAAAGGAACATAATATACACATGAAACAAAAACAGAAATGAAATTTGGAGATGTTCAACAGGCTGACCTTTTTAACAAGCTTTATTCTCCCGTGCACCTTGTGGATCAGATCTGCAAAACCAGCTGCTTTGGTTTCACCTACAAAACTTGTGTGAGCAGTAATGATGCACACAGAGGCTGGGATGCCCAGAAGCAGGCAACTCAGCTCCTACGTGCTTAGCTGAAACCCCTAGTTTCCTGTTTGTGTGTACAACGGATGCAGATACAGATTTTACCGTTGCAAATTCAGGCAGCCAGTTTTGCAAAAATGTCCTGATTGTCTTTTGAATGAAAACAAGTAACTGAATGTTGACCTCCCTGTTTTAGGAACCTCTGTTATTCCTATTGCTTGCTTGTTTGCTCCTCCCAGCACTGGCCCCTACCCCTGCCCCATCTCTCCCACTTCCTTTTGTATCCAGATTTCTCTCTTCTGATATAAACTGCTTTGTGCATGTCCTTTCACAGCATCTGATGAAGTGAGCTTCAGCCCACGAAAGTTTGTGCTATGTATCTCTCTATACTTTGGTTAGTCTATACTGTGCAAATCTACCCTGCCTTCTCCCAGCCCCAGTGCAGATCATCCTCAGTCAAGGCTCTCACACAAGAATCTAATTCTAGCCTCCCATTCAAGAATCAAACCTCCTTGTGACCAAAAATAAATAGAAACAAGCAAGTTTTCAATCCAGTCAGCAATATCAGTTAACAGTGGAGCATTCTCAGCTTGTGTTTGATTTCTTTTCAAACCCTTATATTTTATTAAGACAGGAAGGGACAAAACAGCTTCAAGTAGGGGCAGCTTTTTCACTGAATTAAAATCAATATGTTACCCCTTTTCTTGTGCATAGAGGCAGAAGAGATACAATTCTTCAGCTGCACCATCCCCCTTTACACCCGCCTGACATGCCAATTAGATCTACCCTGCAGAAGAGACCTGCAAACAAGCCCTAAGGCACATGCAGTAGCAGCACAGTGCTGACATTTGCTAAGCACCAAAGTCCCTCAAGTAACCGGGAGCTAAGCCATTGACGTCACTAAACAATAGGCAAAATATTTCCTCCTCCTCCATAGCCCTGAACTGTAAACACCCAGCTTGCACACAGCAGGCTGAACATTTGTGGAGAGGCGGAGAAGGAGAATGTGAAAAACTCTCCAGCAACGCTGCTGAAAACAAGCAGCTGCTCCTGCATAATCACCCTCCCAATCCCCACCCATTTTTCTGCAAAGATTATTAGTGTCCTCTTCAGTGTATGTCACATTACAGAGAAGATGAACTATAAATAAACCTGCACCTTTTGCACTCCGAAAGAGTTGCTGCAGGTGAAATGCCCGGCATTCATGATATGAAAAAAAAAAAATCTTTCTTTTCTTTGTGGGCAGCTATTAAATATGTTTAATTTCCTGTGCATTTGGGGTAAAGGTGGGAACACTGAATATGCAGGTGAAGTTTATAGGAAAAATATGAGTACTTTATTCCAACTCACTGAAAAAAAGGAGATCAATATATATTACCAACTGTAAAAATCATGTCCATTAATGTATGCTTCAGGTCCAGATAGACCACGTTAGCTCCTAAGTTCTTAGCACTATGTATGCTGTGTAGTCTATAGAAAGAAATTGTGCAGTTTTAAGGTTGAAAACGCAATACTCAGAAAATAGGAGAGGCAGAGTTAAAAGCCAAAAGTTCAAACCCAATTTTCCTCCTTGTGCTTATGTTTTAAAAGTATGGGAACTTTATATCATGATATCAATTAAAGCAGGGCGGGGAGGAGGGCAGTTCGTTTGTTTTTTTACAAAACTATACATAACTAGAAGTATAGTACATGGAAGGCCCGATTTATCAGTGTGCTGCAGCTCTGTTGTGCCAAGTAGGTCAGCCAGGCTGGCACAATGGGATGGCAGGACAAATATAACTCCCCTCTTAGAAATCTCCCTGTTCAGAGAACTTCTACTCCAGTTTCAGAGATGGGTCCACAACCTTCCTGCATCTAGAGCAACCACAGGTATAGGGTGCCGTTAGGGTGACCATCTTCTCCAAATTGGAAGATGGGACACATGCCCGCCTTCCCCTTCCCCTTCCACTTCTCCCCCCCACCCCTCATGCCATGGTAGGTGCAGAGCCAAGCAAAGCCCATGGGGGCGAGGGTGGGGCAGGCTGCCCACTCTTCCAGCCTGCAAAGGGAAACCCACCATTTCCCCCATTTTTCTGCAATGAACAGAAAACACAGATCCCTGCATGACACTGTCAATTCGGGACAAATTCTGTCCTGGAGTCATGCAGCCCAGGACTGGGACTCGGTGTTCCCGTTTTAGGACTGTCTTGCCCAATTAGGGACAGATGGTCACCCTAGGTGCAGTCCAGAGTGCAACACAGTTAAACCACAGGAGAGACAGAGTAGAAGGTGGTCTGACAGAAACAAACAAACCTCTGCCCCAGATATTGTGTCCCTGTCTCTGCAAAACCTCACAGCAGGTGATTGCAGGTCTTCTGACATTCTTCCAATGGTACTTTTAACGATGAACCATTGTTTGAGAAACTCTTACTTTGGCTGGGGTTCAATTATACAACCTTGGGCTCCTCCATTAGCCTTCCCTCAATTTTAGGGAAAGCTTGTACGCTCTATACATTGGCTTCTTCAGCACCTGAATACGGGGATCAAAGGAATGAATCTCTCTCCAGATCTGTAGCCTTGATTTGGTCTTAACAGGGAATAAAGAAAATCAAGCCCTATTGAAAGAACCTATAGGAAAGAAATCTACACAGAGTAGATAGAAACTCAGTCTTTCAGACGTCTGAAAAATCCACCCTGAAGACAGCCTGGAACTTGGCTTTTTCTGTATTTACCTTTTAGATTACAGGCTTTGTGAACCCTGACAGTGACTCCATAGGCATTTTTCAAGCCTAAACTTTAAACAACTGAATGACCCCCTCCAGCAAAGGCAAAGCATCCCTGGGCCAGGGTGAGTACATTGTTCTTGTCTCCTGATTTTTTGTTTGCTACTTTGCTCACGGAAGATGAAGGATCTACCTTCTACTATCTCACCTACTCTTCTTAAAGCAAATACCAGGGGATCTCCCATGCTGTCAGGCTCTTTGGAAAGCAGTGCTTACGAGGCAAGGAAGGAAGTTTGTTCTCCTATGCAATGCTGCTCTCTATTGAATAACACTGCAGGTGGCACATCAGACTTACAAGTATTGATTTATATTTTCAAAGTGCAGTATAAACATGAACTCATTTCTCCCAATAGCCCAAAAGGTAATTCATGATCTTTTACAGAGGGAAAAAAACAGATTGTCACAAAGTTAAATTAGCTAGCTTGATCTAGCTTATCCCATGACTGATCTACTAGACCATGATGTACATCACTTAACAGTCTTTTTTTTGCTCTTGGCTCCCTGTGCCCAGGCCAGGCCGGGCTGCCATGGAGCTACAGCCAGCTGGGAAGGGCCTTTCTTCCACAGCCCAGCCCGGCTCCTCTGTGTGCACACTCAGCAAGGCTCACAGCGAGCTCCACTCAGCCCCTGGTGAGGAGGGGGGATAGTGGGGCCAGCCTGGGCTGGGCCATGGGGACAGGGCCCTTTCCAGCTGGCTGCGGCTCCATGACAGCCTGGTTTGGCATGCACAGGTGGTGGCTAGCCATGGGCAGGCACCTTGGCAGCTAGACTGGCCACGTAGGACATGCCCCTGGCTGCCCAGGCCAGTTCAGAGGCGCTGGCAGGCCCAGAGCCCAGCAACCACCTGCCATAGGGGCTTGCATGCCCACAGCCATCACTATCACCACCACCATCACCACCGCTGTGCCCCCTGCGATAAGCAAGCGCCATGCAGGGGGCACAGCGGCAGCTCCACACATTTAGGCCAAGCTGGGTTGTCAGGGAGCTATTGCAGCGGGCAGGGCTCTCCCCCTTTTCATCCTCCCCCACCACAGGGAGGAGAAAGGGGTCTGGCCATGCCCCTAGTCTTGCTGCTTGGTGCCAGCTGGGGGCTGGGGGCTGGCCATGCTTCCTCCCCTCATCCAGATAGCCTGGCAAGGGCTACTTTCCCCCTCCCCCTGCAGGCACACCTGGGCTGGGGTCCCTGCAAGCCAGGGTGGGAGGGTTAAACCCCTCCCCAATCATACTCAGGCCTGCGGGGGCCTAGCCATGCCCCCCACCCAAGCTCAGCTTCCCTTGGCTACTACTAAATGGAAGGGAGGGCTCACTCTAACACACCCCACCTCCCCCCTGGCTTCTGGCCTGAGCCACTGCAGGCATGTGTCTGCATTTCCGGAATCAAAAGTGAAAGACTATTCACTTGCCAACTGGTTCAATCTATGCAGGTTGAATCAGTTCAGGCTCTGGCTTTTTGCATGTTTGTACTTAGCTAAAGTGTTTAGCCTTGCAGCTCCTATCAATTTTAGCTGGAGGCCTTGGCTCTCTGCTCCTTAGCACATGACAATGGCTCCACATGCTCATGGCAAATATTTGCAACTGTGATGAGGCAATCTACTACAAGTGAGATTTCCAAGGGACATTTACAGTGGGGTTCTGGTGTGGCTTATATCATTACTGTATCCATGTTTTTTATGGTATTTTATGGAAGCCTTGAAGCTTAGTACCTATGCCCAGTCACAGAGTTGCAGTAAAACTGACCAGTATTGTATCCTGGACAGCCTCCCTTCCTCTACAGTGTCCTTGCAGCACTTATAGCTCTGGCTATGGTTCCAGAGGCTCCAGCCATGGCAAAGGCAGAACAGCAGAGGTGGCATAGGAACAGCAGCTGGGGTTTGATACTGCTGAGGGGAAATGTCACCTCATTATTTTACACATTGTCCTGCCACTGCTCTGTATCTGTGCAATTTTTGGGATCAGGCATAAGGTCCTTCTGATCTATATCACATGATTATGGCATGGGAAACCTGGCATTGGACCGAGTCTCTGATACCAGGATGCCCATATCCCAGCAACTTGAAAGGCTAGCCATGAAGCCTGGTTGCACACCTGCTTTGTTAAGGTCCTGAGGTGCTGTGAGTCATTTTAGAGAGAGGATCCTTGTTCCCAGGCTCTGCAGGCCTGAGACTTAAAAGTCTCAGTGCAACCCAATGGTGCAACTACACTTTAAATATACAGTGGGGTTCCTGAACAGAGTATGACTAGAGGTTTTTTCCATTGCGAACAGGATATGACTAGAGTTTTTTCCCACTGTTTCTCTCTCCCTTGCCACCTGCAGCATTTAAGGTTTAGGAAGTTCTAATTCAGAGGCTATAATATCCCTAACTCCTATGCTCAATAGCTATTGATGCCCCTTTCTTCCAACAATTTGTCCAATCTCTTTCTGAGTCTAGCTAAACTGTCAGCTTGTACAACATCTGGTGGCAATGAGTTCCACACTTGACATGCAGTGTGAAAAAAATCCTTTTGTTAGTTTAAATTTCCTACCTACTAAGTTTCATTTGTTGACCCCTAGTTCTTGTATTGGGAGACAAAGCAAATTATAAATCCCGGTTTACTTTCTCTTTACCATTTAATAGGTAACTGTTGACCCTTCTGGATCATGATTTATCACCAGGACCATTGATGAATGTGCCTAGGCAGAAGTCATGGAAAAGTGGGGGCTCCTCAGACCTGCCATTCCCTCTTCAGACTATTTAGATAGTATCCAAAGGCCAGATCTTCAGTATCTCAATGATTGTAGTTATATATACATTTAAGAATTGAACCCCCATCTCCTATGTGGTAAGCAAAGGGCCTACCACTGAACCACAACAGCAGGTCACCAGTCAGCATTTTGTAAACCTTTATCAAGTTTCTCCTCAAGCATCTCTCTTTTCTAGAATGATCACTCCGTACCCCTAACCATCCTTACTGCCCTTCTCTGTACCTTCTCTAGTCCTTCTATATTTTATTTGAGGCATGGGGACCAGAATTGGGCATATTATTGAAGGTGTGGACATACCATGGATTTATAAATGGGCATAATGAAACTTTCTGCTTGGTTTGCAATTCTGTTTTTAATAATCCCTAACATTTTGTTTGCCTTTTTGACAGCTGCTGAGCACGGAGCTGATATTTTTAGCAAACTGCCCACAATTATTCCTACTTTTCACACTTCTAAGACATGCAGATCAGAAAGAGAAGGCTTGGGGGAGGTAGGACTTGATATCTAGTGTCCTTGCTGTTCCAGCAACCTTCAGACAATTGCGTGTTCCACTTTCCAGTTAAATAATCACACAGGTTGATGAGTTAGAGCTGTATTTTCTGTGCTTGGGGATGATTCCCTATTTTCAGATATTTATAACTCAAATTTTACAGCTTTTTGCCCCCTCCCAACATTGTTTAAAGGATTTGCTACTTATTACATGCTATGTGCATATTAGCTATCTAAGTTTAAAAGTTCAGCTTTTTCATTTAATTCAGAGTAGAGAGAGGGGGTGGGAAAAAGAAAACAGCAAGAACAGTTTTTACCTGAGTAGGCAAGCAAACATCGTTGTCTTCAGGTTTTCATAATTTGAAACAAAACAAAAACTAGCTGAATGGATTTTGGTCATACTTTCTACAAAAAAATCACCTTCAGGCACAGAGCAAATATGGACTATTTCAATCCCACCAGTGAACGTTTTGCAAAGCTGTGTATTTGAACAGGGGATTAAAATGTAGGAGTCTTTATGTAACCTGGGCAGTACTCCAAGACGTACCCCCTCTCCAACTGAAGGGATCAGAGCAGGTGCACAAGCACTGTGGGAGGTGTAGGGACCCTCCTCCCCCAATAGAGCAGAGCCAGATCACTAACGGGGACTTAACCATATACCTTTTAATGAGAACAGTAGTGGGAACATAAGAGGCATATAGTGGACACTACAATGCCCCGAGGGGGCAGGATTCAACAAAGGTTAGACACTTACAATCACAGACATATTCATCCAGTTGACAAAAGACAGGGTTAACAAAATATAAAACACAAACAGCAAAGCAAAATACTGGTTGGCGAAATATAAAAGGCACAAAATACAAAACGTCAAATGACAAGGAATGTAGGGCTTAGGTGCCTGGAGGGGGTGGAAAAGAGGGAAAACACAATGCAGTTAAAAAAATCCTTTAATATAGTCACTATAAAAACACAAAACCCCTAAAACTATATAACACTATTAAAACCCCTTTGCACAGCAACAGGGACTTCTCCCTGTTATTTCACTCACCCCAAGTCATCCCAGCTGGGACTTGAATTCATATCTCCCACATGGTAGGCAAAAGCTCTACCACACAGCTACAAGTGATGTTACTGTGACAGGCTGCTAGGGGTCTTGACCTTCCTGGAGCCCCGGCCTCACGTTGAGCTGCCTGGCCTCTGATTGGAGGAGCTGGAAGCAGAGCTGGGACCTTCTCAGGTCGCTGCTCAGATCCTTGCTGGAGCTGGGGAGCCTCTCCTGCTGGCTGCAGCCTCTCGTAGGGGGTCCTGGAGCCCAGCGGGGAGCCTCTCCTGCCGGCCGCACACTGCACTGGTGAGGGTCCAACTGCTGCCTGCAGGTCCCACTTCTTCAGGTGCTTCTGGGGCAACTGCTCCCGCCCCGCTGGCCCAGCTCTTGCCAGCTCTTTGAAGCTTCTTCCTTGTGGTCCCTCGCTGGTCTCCCTTGAGTCAACCGTGCTGCCCCTTTTATCCCCCTCCACGTGACCCAAGGGGCCAATGAGGCGACACAGGAGGGTGAGTCTCTGGGGCCTGATTGGACAGGAAAAGGGAATTCCAAGTCCTCCAATCATCTTTTACCCTTTCAAACCCCTGGGCCAAATCATTACCAGATAGCCCGTCACATCTACAAATGCAACTGCAGCAACTCATACTAACAACAGCTATAATTAAAAGACTAAAAAAAAAAATGGAACCTTGTATTTGGTCCTAGTCTGAATTAGAGTTTTAAAAAGTGTACCTGGTTAAACAGAATAGGAATGGCATCTTTTTCCCTTTCAACAGACCTATGCCAAACAGAAATATAAAAGGTAGAGCCAAACCAATGGCTTATAAACCAAAACTTAAGCAGATTTATTAGGCTGCACATACAGGTTAAAAAAAAAAAAAAAAAAAAA
>NW_017729034.1:95025563-95036946 GCF_001723915.1 Gavialis gangeticus
GAGTTATTTGGGTGCCCAAAAAGGTTAAAAAAAAAAAAAAAAAAGATACCTGTGCTTTCACAAAACAATGTGAGAAGACTCACTTTCTTGGCTCTTCCTTATTCCCTGTTCACAAAGACAGATCCAGGAGCTCATCTTGAACATGGGTTGAATTTTCACCAACTTGCCAATCTAACTTAATTTATCAGCAATGCTTGTTGGACTTCTCTTCTCTTTCTTGTTTTAAGATACAGCTAGATTTAGACATTTTAATTGTTGAGTTCAAGGGAAATCTCCAAACTTGGGGTATCACGAAGACATTAGCAAAGCCCAGCAGTCACGTTGGGTTATAGCATAACAGGCAAGACAGTCACTGTACTTCACTGGAATGGCCTACATACATTAAAGATTGTTTTGTGGATTACAGGAGGTTTATAGGGCCAAATTCACTGGCAAAGAATCCTAAAAGTCTATTTAACCACCATTTATGTTGCCACCCTTCATTCCCATGTCCCCTATCACAAACAAAGTCAGACACAATACTCATTACAGTAAACTGTTAATTCATTTTTATAGTGACTATATTAAAGGATTTTTTTAGTTGCCTTCGATAGCCCAGCGCTGTTCCTCAGGCCTTAACTCTGTGGTGTTCTGATAGCCCAGCTCAGAATCTCCTTGACTCAGTGTTTCCCAGGCAGGTGGGGAAATTGTAGCTAGCTTTGGCAAGTCATGTCCTAGTGTCCTGAACACTACCTTGTGTATGGTTTGTCAGTATCATGGCTTACTTAACTACACTTCTGGCTCTCCACTTGCTGTCCTGCTCCCTGGATCTGATTAGCATGTACGGTAATCCACTTAAGACCCTTTTAGGGAGAAGGCTGGAGAGTTAAAGGCAGCTCTTGGCAGGGAAACAATATGTTAAATGCTTGGCTGCATCAAAGTGGTATTTCACAGCAATTCTGTGGAATTTTGGAAAAATGCCCAATTTCACAGAATTGTGAAGTTCATGGGTCCAAGACTGAGACAAATAGACCAATCTGAATCTCTCTCAACTACTGATTCAGGCTGTCCCCAGACTGTCCATGGATGAACTTGGATCATATTTTCAATGTTATCTCACCCCAGTGTTACTCACGGCATACCGGGACAAGAAGGTATGTAAATTTAAAGTAAATAAACAGCATTGAAACCTAATCACTATTATGAAGGCCAGTTTTGTGGAAAGTGATTAATTCTGTGGCATGGAATTGCAGAATACTCGGGACTCGTCAATAAAGCAACATAATTAGCACAACTATACAGGAGGACCAAATATAGGGTGCACTAAAAATCTATTAATTAGCCATATTTTTGTACTGCATAGCTGAAAAATAATATCATTTAAGAAAAGCATTAGATAGGCTCTTGCTTACCAAAATAATTCATGTCAGGTCTCTAGTAAATAGAAGATCACTTTGACTAATGGGGAAAAGGTGCATGACCTGCATATAGCACTCATACGATTATGCTCATCGCATCTCACTTGATATTAAGAAGAAAAGACAAGTGAAGATGCATTGACATTGTGATCTCCCTCACTTTAAGGATTATTGAGTACACTAGAGCCATATTGCCCAAGACATTGCTGTTTTGCTAATATAGACACCAAACTAAAGACACTTGTGTTTTATCATTTGTCCTTAATTTAGCCTTCCCAAGAATTTCATGCAAGTATTGTCCTCCTCTTCTGGAATTTCCCAAAAGGGTAGAATGTGCCATAGAAAATTCTAGAGCATTAGGAAATGTGTATTTCACAGAAGATAAGAAAAATGTGGTATCCACCCAACGTGCCTAGTTCTAGAATGTGGGACAAAGTCCAGCGACCCGCTTTCAGGGCAGTTACATTGAAAACAAAAGTGAAAGGTGGCAGAAATCCTTTAAGATGTCTCACTAATAAACTGTTCCCAAACAAGACACTGGTCACAGTAGGTTTTTTAGATAATCACAGTCAGATCAAGCACAATCACCAGGCAGTAGATACTGCAGATCTTAATAATATCATCTTTCCTCTACTTCCTGACTATATTGCTGAGCAGTGAAATAGGTTAAATTTAAATGTCAGCATCATCAGTTTTAATTGTTACCAACATGAAGCAAACTAATGTGCAGTTTCTTTTATGTAGATAGTGAATGGAGTATTAAAACACAGTAGTGCTAGAATCTGTATAATCCTATAGAAAGACATTCACAGAAAAATAAGGTAAATTTAAAAAAACAAACACATTTACTAATATGTAAATGCAACTATCATTATGTCAATGGTGATTATGTAAAGGGAAGAAAGGGGCTGTGCATATTTTTATAGCAAAAATAATGGGTGGATCTCAAAATAATTCAGAGAAATAGTTCACATCAACTTCCAAAGACTTGTGTGCTTAACTGACCTTTCCAAAATTGGCAGCACACAACTAATCGGGAAATCCAGCAGTAAATTTCTACTAGATCCACGATAAGAGATAGCTAACCAAGAAATGCTGAGAGAAAATGTCCATATTTTGGTGCATGTGACCTGGCTTTTGAAAAAATGGGGAGACACTAAAGAGAAACAACAATTTAACAGAAGAGTTAGCAGAACCTTATTGAACCTCAAAAGAAAGATTGAATTCAGGGCAGTTCATTTTCTAGATAAAGATCTGAGTTAGCACTTTCTTAATCCAGGCTGATCTATAGACCTGACCATACACCCCCTCCCAATTTTAAAAAGATTTGAGTGAAACAAGGAGCTTGAACGCTTACATGCAGACCCAATGGCCTCAGCATGATTGCTCATGTAATTAAAAATTGTTATGAGCTGAACTACATTGAATTGGAGCCAGATTTGCAGCAGACTTCCATGGCAAAAATATTAGACTCTATAAACCTGTCATTATTCAGTGTTCTCTTGCATATGGTAAGCATATTTTGGCCTGTGATCTAAGTGATGTTGTCCAAGTGCATAAAGATATTTTGCAGAAGACAACTGTTACAGCTACCACAGCAGTTCCAGCTCATAAAAAGTTACAATGTGGCCACTGACCATTACCCGCACAATGGTAAATCAATATCATTCACATCACAGCACAGTCCCTCCAGCAACCTACAGGGAATTTTGAGTAGGCTTCATGCAGCCAGAAAAGTCCCTATCAATTTTTTATTATATTACACAGATACTATACACTACAAAGCTGAAGTAGTAAATCAAAATAAGACCATGAAAGTGGTAGCAAAATTCTGTTTTGTACCTAAACCATCTAGTGATAACGGTTAAATTGCTGACATGCAAGGTTGCAACAGCTGTACAAAGGCTTGGCATTTACCCCAAGGTTGTCTTGACATTCCTTGTGTTATTTATAATACTTGAAAATTAAGTAAACAGAATGTACTCTTAACATGAGACTCAATCTATAGCTACAGAACTGCCACAGTAGGAAATACTGTATATTAAGTGTTGATGTTCATGAACAGTCGAAAATATAAGCCAAGGAAAACAAACTCAACCAGGTCTTCAAACATACTACTTTTAGCTAGATCCTCCTTGTCAATTTAGACCAAAAAACATGATCTGATCCAACATTTTTGCGGTTAATTTGCAGTCAGAATGTTTATATAAAGTAAATAGCTGGGAGTTGGAAACTTGATCCTTTGCTTACTGCTAATATCTCTAATGTTTATACCCTGCAGAGACTTTGCATTCACACCTATGATTTAATTGAATTGTACCTCATGGGCCTGATGTTCTACCACCTTACACCTTGTGCAGTCATTAACCTCTGTGCAAAGGATCTAAAATGCATCTAAAATGCTACCAAATTAGAATGCTACTACATTTTTACACTTTTTTTGCATTAACATAAATAACAATATGAAGTGTAAAACACTGGAAAAAAATCATACCCACAGTTTAATTCTGCTTTGTGGGAATTATTCTAGTTAAACATTATATTGCAAACTGTTATTTATCATACTATGCTTAAGGAATGCTCATATGAATGGTTTGTTCCCAGTATAAAACTGCATTTTGTTTCACTCTTAAACTTGTGGCTAGTTTAGTACTAAACAAGTGCATCTAAACATGTCCCTATGGTGCCATTGTTACGGTGCCATCATTTAGTACTTCCTTTTGGAAGAACTAAATGACAGTACAGTAAGAGCCTGTACTGCACTGTGTGTATTGCGCATGGTTATTTTTAGTTATGTCACTGTAGCAACATGCTATAACGAGGGAGCACATTGCTACGGTGACGTATCTGCAACACCATGGTTTGTGACAGCTGATGCTATGAGACTGAAGCACACTGCTATGGCAACGTAGCATCAGGTGGAGACATGCCAATGATGTCTGATTATCAGGGATCCTAGTTTTCTCTGATAAAAAAAATCCCCAATGTTCAGGTTAAAAACAGTAACCCAAAATATACATTTTTATGTGATCAAAATGAACACCCCCCCCTCTCTCTCTCTCTCTCTCTCTCTCTCTCTCTCTCTCTCTGTGTGTGTGTGTGTGTGTGTGTGTTAGTGGCATTTCATTTTAATCATGGAAAAATGTGGATTTTGGGTTACTTTTTTTAACCTGATAATTGGGGATTTTTTTAGCAGAGAAAACCAAGATTTCTGCTGATTAGAAATGCCCAGAATAGAATAGGCAAAGATTGGGAACAGACACAGCATACTCTCCCCACATCACTTTCTAAGTACTGATCCTTATAGGACCAGGAGGATAGTCAATACCATACTTATTTGTCCTTTAAATTTTGACTAAAAATTTTCCACCAACATCTTCTGTTTTTCTTACAGGTTGAATATATCACTGGAAATTTTATGGGTCAGATAAATGTACTCACAAAAATAAATGTTTAAAGGTGAGCAGTCTGAGTATTTAAAATGAATACTCAGTTAAACATACACCCACAATCCACAAAATAGGCTGGGAAAGGATTTTAATCAGCTTTCAGATCTCTATACCTGTCAGACATTCCTATTGACTCGTGTTATAAATTGTTTTGCCCATCTCCTATGTAGTTTTCTCCCCCCTCCTCCATTTTCTCTGATCTCAGTACTCTCCCTTGCAGTGAGCATCTTGGACATTTTTTTGGTAGACTTGATGGTATCTCTGAGGCTTCAGCTGGAACTTGCTATAACGATCCTTGGGAGTCCAGAAGCTCAGACACTCAATTTGTAGACAAATTGGAAAGCATCCAGAAGAGGGCAATGTAAATCATTAGACGGCTGGGGCACATCATTGATGAGAAGCTGAGGGAAGTGAGTTTATTTAGTTTGGAGAAAAGAAGACTGAGCGGGGATTTAATAGCAGCCTCCAACTACCTGAAGGGAGGATCAAAAGAGGATGGAGCTAGACTATTTTCAGTGGTGGCAGATGACAGCAAGGAGCAGTGGTGTCAAGTTGCAGCAAGGGAGGTTTAGATTAGATATTAGGAAAAACTCTCATGAGGATGGTAGTGAGGCACTGGAACAGGTTACCCAGAGAGGTGGTGGAATCTCCATCCTTGGAGGTTTTTAAGACTCAGCTAGAGAAGGTAGTTGGGGATGGTCCTGCTTTGAGCAGGGGATTGGACTAGATGACTTCCTGAGGTCTCTTCCAGCCCTAATTTTTGATGACTATGATTTAAAATATCTTGCATCAAAACTGCATGTTTTTATTTAGTGGAGGAAAATAGGAATCAGTAGCTACCATAAAGAAAACCGTCATGTTTATTTAGCAGAACCACTAACTACAGTAAGTAATTTTTGCTCCCAGATCCTGTGAACCCAGCTTGTCTTCAGTTCTTGCAATCCTGGGAGCATGCTCAGGTATGCAGGATCTCTGTCTTCCTGCAATGTGCTATATTATCTTGTCCTAATTATCTGGGAACTTTGCTTTTGTAAATTGATATAAAGAAAATGTTGTTAGTAGCTAATCTTGTGGTCAAAATCTTAGTAGTTGTTATTCTTTTGATAAAAATGAAAATAAAATGTAAATCAAATAATTTTCTATGGAGCTGAGTCTTCCTCACACTTGCATGGTGCCTCCCATCAGAGTAATTTGGACTTTTCCCTCCAAAGAAGAAAGTGAGCATCCCATTTAATAAACATGAATACCTCACAGAATAGGTTGAGTGACAAACAGTGCTTTTATTTTCAATAGCCAGTGCATTCAGCATATACAAATTCTGTACAGTAAACTTAAAATTCTGCAAAACCACACTTAGCATCTTAAGCAATTGCTAATCAACAAGGGTCTACAGGTACCTTTTGGTACCAAACCAGAGGAAGTACCCATCTAGCTTTGTGGGCAATGGAAACACCATTTCTTGTTTATTAGCCTATTTGGTCCCACCCTGTTTTTTAATGAATGGCTGATCTTTTATCCCAAGATGATGTCTAATGGGCTGGCCTGTATATACCATTCCACTGCCCTCTACTGGAAGAAATATGCCAGACCTATTTATGAAAGAGTGGAACTCAGTTCAATGAGTACTGGATGGATCAAAAATTGAGAGCTTTAACTATGGTAAAACCTGCAAGACTGAGGATTACTGTGGGTCTCACAGACAACAGTTTGAACACCATTTCTCACCATTCAGAAAAGGAACAAGACTGAGTTAAGAAAGTGCTCTGTTTGAGCAGCTGAACACCTAAGTCAGGAAATGCCAAAAGTAGAGTTGTACATGTTTACTTATCTCTGCAATTTGGTATATATGCATCTGACCACCTACCACCACTGCCGTCCTGAATATTTCAGAGACACAAGGAAAGGAGGACTTGCCTCCTCCCTAGGAACCTTATCTTATCCAAAGTGAATTAAAGATGGGTTGTTAGTAGCAATATACACATATCCATATTACACAAAATGCCAGCTTCTATTTCACCCATTAGGCATCTAAGTGGACTTCTACTCTATCCTGTTCAAGCCCTTATAATACATTAACATACCTACTTCTATAATGCAGTTATTCTGCCCTTAAGACAGAGTTGCTTAAAAAGTAGAGAGGAGCAGGAGAAGTTCCCCAATTTTGCATTAACTATTATTCAGTGACTTAAGCAAGGTGGAACAGAATTACACTTAGATGTGTTAAGCCAATTACTGTATTTACTTGGCTCTTAGACTACCCTGAATTTGAGATGCCCCCCAATAATTAGGTACCATACTTGAAAAATTTATAAATTTGTTATAATTTTCCATGTGCAGAATGTAATTATTGGATTAGATTTTATTATTTAATTCATCCCCTCCCACCACTATAGGGGGAAGATGGTAGGGGGGAGGTCAAGTTGCTTGCCCTCTGCTTGTGCTGACCCTCTGCCACCTCTGCCTCCTGTCTGCAGCCCCTGCACCCTTGTGCCCCCTTTCCCTGTTGCCTCTGCTCTCCGTACTGCCCATCCCCCAGCCTCTACCTCCCCTTTCCCCCCAGCCTTGGGTCTTTTAACCCCATGACCTCTGCTCCCCCTCCACCCAACCTCTGCTTTCTCCCTTCCCTTCCCCTTCTCATTCCTCTTGCTCCGTGCCAGCAAGCTGTATCCTCATTCTAGCCTGGGGCATGGTACAACCTAGCTCAGCCCCTGTAGCAGCCATACAGCATGTGTACCACTCCTACAGGGCTGTTCTGGGATCATGCTCCATACCCCAGGCTGCAGCATGGATGGAGCCTGTCAGCACAAAGCAAGGGTAAGGGCAGGGTGAAGGGAGAGGGGAAAGTGGTAGAACAGAGGCTGCATAGCATGGGCGTGGGAGGGAGATGTGGAGAGAAGAGGCCGCAGGGGTGAGATGGCAAGGTTGAGAGGCAGCTGGGGGCAGGCAGCAGCCACAGATATAGCCCTGACCCCAGGTAGGGTGTGGAGCTTGAGTCAGAACATCTGCCTGCCCCCGCTTCCCTGCCCCCCCCCTCGATTTTTAGATGAGGGACTCCACTCCCATGGTAAATGGGGAAACAGATCTTTTCCCTACGATTGTGTAAATACAGTATGTGCCTAATTGGTGGAACAGAATCTGGCCCAAAGTGAGCTAAATTTTTCTAATATACTGCTGTACCTACAATATCCTGGTGGCTGTATCAAAGGGAACATCTGAGCAAAGTAACTGAAACGTGCATCTTTCCAGGCTTTGTAAATGTCTCCATGTTTCTACTGAACACATCTCCTTAACGTAAACTAACTTGCTCTCAGTCCAAGACAATAATTTGTCTCATAGTCAGCCATCAAAATGGATATTGGAAAGAAATGTGGAGATATGAAAAAAACCTTTTCTACTTTGATTGCTTCCTTGATACCTGGCTTTAAACCATCATTGTCCTGGAAGAACCTTATGTAATGAATAAAGAAAAAATATTTGAAGAGGCTTATTATAACAAATGCAGGGACACATTTCCACAAATTAAGAAAGATACATGGTCTATTTTCAGATTAACACCAAAATGTTAAACTGATAAGAATAATGTTGCATTTAAGTGGTCAAGGTAGCAAAGTACTATCCACTCCTGAGTAACAGCAGCTAATTCTGTACTTATTCCTGACCGTGGACAGGTGTTTCATCCCCATTTCCATAGTAAAAATTCTAGAATTAGGCATGAGATAGTCTAAGAACATTTTTTTCATGAAAATGATAGCCCATCTAGAATGTAGCAGTTCAGTGTTCATCAGCAACCAATATTGTAATTCACTAGCAGCTGCTTTTTATTAGATCATTTTACATCACAAAACTTTAAAGTGACACTAATAACCTCTTGCCAGCTGGGGTTTTTACAAATTGAAAAACTCATCTTCTGCTTTACCTGGAGGCAACACAATGCTGAGCAATTCCTTTGAATCTAGTGGATGCAATGGGAAAATTTAAGGAAAAGGATTTTTCTAGGTTGGTGGTTTTGCATTGCTTTGGAGCAGAAACACCAATAAGGTAGTACTAGAACTCGCCTGTGTTTTTCTACTAAGGAGTCAGAGTACAGAAAGTACAAACTGAACACGTTCAAAGACCTCAGACACAGAGACGTGTGTAACCTACCGTTACTCAGTGAATTGGGCAGTGTAACTTGTCTGCTTGAAAGGCTTCAATCAAGGACCTTTAAGTCTGTTCCTATAATTTAAAACCACAAAACAAAATTAAACCCTCCTGACTCTTTTTGCTGAGAGACTCATGATCTGAATAAGTGTGTTTGACAAATACCTATCCATCCTCCCAGATCCCTTAAGCAATCCAGCAAGTCAACCACAAGAAATTTCCCACTTGTTCAGACAGGATTTGCTTTCTGCATCTGTGAATATATTTTTCTTCCCTTTCAACTGAACCTCTGCCCATCTCTATGTAGAGGGCCTCATTTTAATAGAGAGATTATTCCCCGTACATTTAAATATATAGGAAACAGGAAATAACCTAGAAATACATAGTGATCTCATTGCTGTATCACTTTTCCCACAAGCCCATTTTGGAGTTAAAGACAAGATCCTGGGGCTTATAGCTCAAAGCCATTCAACCTGAGAGATTCATTGACCTTGAATTCCCTCTTTTGGCTCTTGGCGTTGTATAAATGAACCAAGGAGCCTGTCAGTGCATGTGAAAAATGTAATGTTTGAATATTAAGGCCCGAGATGATGCCTTAAAACAGGCCTGGTATGGCCTGGGGAGCCACTCTATGCAGCGCACAGAACTACTAGCATTGAGGGCTAGGGGGAGTTTGAAGTGGCCTGCTGCAGAATCCAGGGCCCCGGGTGTAGACACGGCAACCAGCAGCAGAAGGGTGGACAAGGGTTGAGACAGTCCCAGTCACCCTCCAGTTGCTTAGCCCATACACACTTCTGTGGCCTTGCCTCCACTGCATGTCCAGGAGCTGGAGCTGAAGCACTCAGCAACGGCAGCTTCAGCACTGACCCGTGGTGGGGGCTGGAGCTTCTGTCATGTGCTCCAAGTCAGAGCTGAAGCTGCTGCTCCCATTGCATCATCTAAGTCCAAGGCAGAGCTGACACTGCTACTGCAGCTTTCTCATGCCCCAGTCCAGATCTGGCCCACAGAGCCCTATGGTCTGGATCCAACCTGAGCCACAAAGTGAGCTTAGCACCCCTGACTTGATTAATTATTATAGTTTGAATAACCATTTTAATACAAAGATGCAGCACAACAATTTTAACTCTAAATTAATTTAATTCTAAACTAAATGAATATTTGTTGCATGCAAGACACTTTAAAAATTCACCTTTATAGCAAAGCTAAGCTGAGGGAATGAGATTTACTCAGTTTTGAACATGGTTTATTTTGTGGTCATTTGAATGCTTCCTGAAAGCCACAGGCTGAGTAAAGCAACTGCGAAAGCTTCTTTTCTAAATTCACAAGTAGCCCTTATTGTTTAAAAGTCTAACCGTTGCAATGAAAGGTAGGTGTTATTTGTAGGGACCTACCGATTTTGCAGTTTCTTCCAAAATTGCAGTATCACAAATTCTCAGTAGGAACCACCAGAAGTATAGGCTGTGGAACAGGGTGGGCCATCCGGGCCATGGCCCGACCAACTTTTAGCACATCAATTTATATAACCCACAAATGCGTTATTGGCCTTCCGGTTAAAACTGTATAGCTATTTTTTTAACTGCATAGCTAGCTAAAGAGCAAGCTATACTTCCACTTTGTTTGTGCCTAACACGACATTTCTGACTGACATGTGTCATTACATAAATTGCCTGTGCGTACATCTCAGCTAACATCACAAAAATGCATTCTGGACATCAGGAAAAAACATGTAAAGTATGAAATTGGCGGTGGAAACTGTGGGTGGTGGTTTGTAACAGGGGGCCTGCTCAGGGCCGATCTCAGTGTGGCCCACCCACCTGTTCCTGGGCTAACTGCCCGCATTCTTGCCCACCACGCCTTGTTGTTAATTAATTATTTAAAGATGTAATTAAGCAGGAGGCTGCCCATTTCCTGCCCTGATGCCTGGGGGCACTATCTGCAGCTCCATTCCTCCCCTACACCGCAGCCCAAGCCTCACAGATGGCATCTAGGTGTTATCACAAATCACTGGCCCCCACTCTGGGCCCCAGATTCCTCCTAATTGAACCTCACTTGGATTCCTCTCATCAGGTGTTCTCTTCCACCTTCATACCAGGTAACATAGCTCCCTGAACTGCTGCCCCTTTGGATGTAATCCCCCCACCAGGACCTTCGGCTCACTAGCCCTGGCCCACCTCCAGGCCAGTCGGGACGCCAGGCCCTCAGCTCTTGGGCATTCCTCGCGGTGGGCCCCTGGCCCTTCGACCCTTCTGGTCCTGGACCTAGCATGGACCAGTCAGGGGAAGTTCAGACAGGCCTGAGTCTATGGCCTTACTCTTTCTACATGGGGTCCACCATCCCAACCCTCAAACAAGGGGTAACCCACCCGGTTGTGGGGGCTAGGGGTTAAGGCACCCCAAC
>NW_017729034.1:95041946-95044544 GCF_001723915.1 Gavialis gangeticus
ACCCGGTTGTGGGGGCTAGGGGTTAAGGTGCCCCAACCCACCTTTCACCGGGGTGGTAACTAGCCTGGCATTTCCTGGGGGCTCCCACACCACTGGGAGCCCCACCAGGCCATCTGCTCCCGGCAGGGTGCAGTTTTAGGTAATGTCCAGGACCAGAGCCTCCTTACCATCCCCTACAGCTCCTCCCTTACCTCCACATGACATCAGCAGCCCTCCGGCCAGGCGGTGTTGTTGCCTGGCCTCTTGAAGCTGAACTGCCCCATTTATATGGGCAGCCCTCAGTTCAAAATGGCTGCCCTCATCAGGCACCTGGCAGCTGCCAGCTCCAGGCCCTTAAAGTGGCAGACACACACAGTGTCCTGCCACAGGGTTGGTTGGTTTGTTTGGCCCTCCCAACCAAAAAGGTGTTCCACAGGCCCTGACCAGAAGTCACAGTGTTAGCAGCTCAGTTTCTTAGTTTGTCCTATCCCAGAACACAGAAATGGAAATCTTTCTAGAATACATAGATGGTAAATTCCCAATACTGGATGTTTTAAGAGGTACTATCTGGTCATACTCCTCTTCCACATTTCCCCCAGCCAGCACAAATTTATCTCATTTCTGCTCCCTAAAATCCATACTGGTAAACAGAGGTAACACAAGCTTTCAGAATTCCAGCATGAGGCTACAATTACAGAGTAGGTGGCCTCAAAATGTTTCTATTTTTTGTTTGTATTACTTTAGTGCTTAAGAGCCCAACCAAGATAGAAGCTCTGTTCTGCCAAATGCTATACAGTCTGTGACAGTGTCTGATCCAAACAGCTTGCAGTCTAAATAGTTAAGAGTAGAGACAAACATAGGCATAGACAGGAGAAGCAATCTTCCCAAGATTCAGTGAGATATCTTTTACTTCATAGGAAGACAGACCTTCAGAAGTTTCAAACTTCTGAAAGTGATTATAGATAAATAGTTTAGCACTATTCATATCTATCTTCAGGATTTCCAGGATTGCTGACATTTTTCAATCTATCAAGTCGTTCAGTGATAGCCTAAGAATACCCATTCCTATGGGATTTAGTTCAGTTTTCAAGCTAGAAGCAATTTATATATTTCTGTCACTGTAAGTGGAATGGTAATTTTAATTTTTCATTTATTTTTTTTAACCAAACTCTCTACTGCCTTGCTGCAGCCAAGGTTGGAAGCAGAAATGCTGAAGTACAGTTCTAAGGTTTTCAGTCAAACTTTGCTAAATCTCAACCAGTCCAGGTATTTTAAGTAATTAGCAAAAATTTCAGATGCTTAGCCAGACTGGACATCTGAACTTTCACAGTTTCATCACTAGTAATTAGGACATCTGCATGTTACTCCACCCCACTTTCAACTGCAAATATTTAGTCTTCACTACCAAATGAATGGAAGCTTGAATCCAACAGGTTTCAATCCAGTCTATCATATACACCATTTTCATACCTTAGTGCAGCAAAAGAGGAGGAAGAAGGAAGAAATAGGCTTGAGTCTGTGTTTGTGAAGTTAAATGGGAATATTGCCACTGAATTCAATGGTAGAAGGACATGGCCCACACCTACAACACATTTTTGTCCCAGTAAATTACTACATTGTATTTTCTTGCATACCACATGCCCCCAAACATATACATCTTGTTTTTGGAAGGCAGAATAAAGGGGGAAAAAAAATTCCAGTTATCACTGCATAGAGGAAGGCTAGAGCCTAATAGTCAGATCACTCAACCTCCCTTTCCTGCTTAGGCAAAAGCTACAGTGTTAACCTTTTCATAGCTGAATTGTCAGTAACTCTTGGCTGCTCAGCCAAAAGTTGAAACTGTAGCTGCTCCTCCAAAGTGGACTCCATGGGCAGATCTAGGATTTTGAAAAAAAATAGGCTGCAGGGCTTGGAAATAGGACAATTCATACCAGGAGTAAACGGCACATTCTGCAGCAACATTATCAAAGAAACAATAGCTTGATTAGTGGAACATCAAGACCATTAAAAAGGAGAGTGGGTATTTAACACCAGCTGAGTGAAGAGTAATCAGCAAGAATCTAGCACATACCAATGAGCCATGAAGTCAATTGACACTCTTATCAGCACTGCCTGAATAGAAATACCACTACTGGTATACTGGGTGAAAAATCAGTTTTGCCACTTAAGGACCCATTCTAATTTTGGAAGGCTATTTTTGGGGGGGAAAACTTGTGTGCAGTATGTGAGCAAATATGGTACTTAAACTGCATATATGTTGTGACAGAATAAGAATAATAATTCAATTGATTCATATGCATGATCACTGCAAGTGTTAATAAAGTTGTATTGAAAAGATGGATAACTGATGTCTTCAGTAACAAACGTGTTGAGATTGTGAACTAGGAGAAAATATTTGGCAGGCTAGGAGAGAAGCTGGTCTCATCTAGGTAAGAAGTTAGCAGCTTAATAAATTTCCAAGGCTAGTGATCGTCAATGTGACAAAGTGATCAACAAGGCTAACTGCACTTTATCAAGCATTAGCAGATGCATGATGAACAGGTCCCAGGAGGGGATGCTTCTCCTCTATGTGGCACTGGTCAGGATACAGTTGGAGTACTGTGTCCAGTTTTGGGGCCC
>NW_017729034.1:95064968-95065682 GCF_001723915.1 Gavialis gangeticus
GAGACTGGACAAGCACCTAGCTGGGGTTGTCTGACCCCAGCGCTCTTTCCTGCCCAGGGCAGTAGGTCGAACTCTATAACCTACTAAGGTCCCTTCTGACCCTAACATCTATGAATCTATTACATAAAAACTGGTGTAAGTGATCAGAAGCTAAAACCTATAACAGAACAGATGTTCAGTGCATATAAACTGGTTTGAAAATGTCTGAAACCGGTTTGAGATAAACCTGGTTGAATGTAGTATCAGACTTAACTGATTTGGCTCAAACTGGTTTATGCAATGTCTGTCCCAGACCCCTTGCTGGTTTAAAATAAACCAGAGTCCCCCAGCATCCCGGCATGCTCTTTGGGCTGGGTGGGGCTCTCTGCTCCACAGCAGGGCTGGCCCCTCCCCTCTGCTCCCTGGCTGGAGCTCAGCACAGACTTGCAGGCACTGCAGTGACTGATGATTTCCCCTTGCCTCTCTCCCCCCACCTCTCACCACTTGGTGCTTAATCAGAGATCCTTTTGTCCTCTCTGCCACAGCAGGAACTGTAGCCAGCATGTGGTATGCTAGCTAATGCGGAGAGGTGTTTGTGTGTGTGTCTTTGTCCAATTTCACTGGAATAGGCAGACAGAACAGTGACCCCTTAGGGCTTTTGGAGTTAATCAGCAGGTCAGCTGGTAAACTGTTTAAGAAGTTTGAAGTAATGAGGAGAGAGGCTATTGTTTTGCT
>NW_017729034.1:95066276-95066912 GCF_001723915.1 Gavialis gangeticus
CTCTCTCAAGCTTTTCCACATCCTTTTTGAATTGTGGAGCCCAAAACTGGATGCAGTACTCCAGCTGCGGCCTCACCGAGGCCGAGTACAAGGGGCAAATGACATCCCGGGATTTGCTTGAGAAGCATCTATGGATGCAAGCCAGCATTTTGGTCGCTTTACTAGCTGCAGCATTGCATTGCAGGCTCATGTTCATCTTGTGGTCAATGATGACCCCCAAGTCTGAGAGGCTGTTTGTTTTCTTATGGGGTGATAAATGCTGATAACAGAGCTTATGTAACCCTGGTGCACCCAAATCTGTGCTCCCTTCTCCAATTAGAAAGGATGGATGGCCAGGCAGTAGTGCTGTGAGAGGGATATGTGATATTGCCCAGATGCTTCTATTCTCTATAGAGTAAGGCCAGGACAAAAAATGGCTTAACTATATAGAGATTTATTTAATATACAATGATAAATATATACAAAATCCAAACAGAATATTATTATCCAATATATGCTCTACATAGGAGCTTATATCCTGTGATTAGTGTCCAAGAGGTTATATCACCAGCCACGGGCCCAGGGCCCAACACAGGTAAGTAACTGGTCTGAAATAGGTAAGCTCAGGTAAGTCCATAAAACAGTTAAAATATAGGG
>NW_017729034.1:95071912-95080295 GCF_001723915.1 Gavialis gangeticus
CCTTGCTGGTTTAAAATAAACCAGAGTCCCCCAGCATCCTGGCATGCTCTCTGGGCTGGGCAGGGCTCTCTGCTCCACAGCAGGGCTGGGTCCTCCCCTCTGCTCCCTGACTGCAGCTCCGGCACAGACTTGCAGGCACAGCAACGTCTGCCTGGTTTCCTTCTGCTTTCCCCCTCCCTTCCCCACTCCCTGCTAAGCAGGGATTTCCCATCCCCTCTACCTTACACAGACACCTCAGCATGAGCTAGCAGACCACATGCTGGCTATGGTCCATGTTGTGGTAGACACCAGTGTTGGCTTAGGCCTTTTTAGAGCTAATCAAAGCTCAGCTAGTAATGTCCCTCTCTTCCTTCTTTCTTTAAAAAGAGTTTGAACTAATGATTTCATAGACATTAGGCCTGAAAGGGACCTTGGAAGATCATCGAGTCCAGCCCCCCGCCCAAAGGGCAGGAAGTCAGCTGGCGTCATAGGATCCCAGCAAGATAAGCATCCAATTTACTCTTGAAGGTGTTCAATGTAGGTGCTTGAACCACCTCTGATGGCAGGCTGTTCCAGACCTTGGGGGCTTGGACAGTAAAGAAATTCTTCCTTATGTCCAGCCTGAAACAGTCTTGCAGGAGTTTATGACCATTCAACCTCATCATCCCTTGGGGCAGTCTGGTGAACAAACGTTCCCCCAGATCCTGGTGGTCACCCCGATAAACTTATAGGTGGCCGTCAAATCACCCCTGAGCCTGCACTTTTTCAGGCTAAAGAGCCCCATGGCTCTCAGCCTGTTGTTGTAAGGTCTGTTTTCCTGACCTCTGATCATGCACATGGCTCTTCTCTGGACTCTCTCAAGCTTTTCCACATCCTTTTTGAATTGTGGAGCCCAAAACTGGATGCAGTACTCCAGCTGCGGCCTCACCGAGGCCGAGTACAAGGGGCAAATGACATCCCGGGATTTGCTTGAGAAGCATCTATGGATGCAAGCCAGCATTTTGGTCGCTTTACTAGCTGCAGCATTGCATTGCAGGCTCATGTTCATCTTGTGGTCAATGATGACCCCCAAGTCTGAGAGGCTGTTTGTTTTCTTATGGGGTGATAAATGCTGATAACAGAGCTTATGTAACCCTGGTGCACCCAAATCTGTGCTCCCTTCTCCAATTAGAAAGGATGGATGGCCAGGCAGTAGTGCTGTGAGAGGGATATGTGATATTGCCCAGATGCTTCTATTCTCTATAGAGTAAGGCCAGGACAAAAAATGGCTTAACTATATAGAGATTTATTTAATATACAATGATAAATATATACAAAATCCAAACAGAATATTATTATCCAATATATGCTCTACATAGGAGCTTATATCCTGTGATTAGTGTCCAAGAGGTTATATCACCAGCCACGGGCCCAGGGCCCAACACAGGTAAGTAACTGGTCTGAAATAGGTAAGCTCAGGTAAGTCCATAAAACAGTTAAAATATAGGGAATTGGCAATGAATCCTATCAAACCACAAGAAGAGTACTAACAAGGAATTCAACACAGCAGGTACCTATATATACACCATATACAAGGGTTAAATAAATCACATTAAAATACAAAATATGAGATTCACGCATGTCATACAGTGTCACCACCCCTGAGAGTACCAACTCCCTGGTGTCACCCTGGGAGGTTTGACACCACTCCCAAAGGGTGGGAGGGGGAGGAAAAGGAGTCCCCAATGCTCCCAAGCCCTCTTGGGCTTGACTGGACCCCTTCTTTCAATCTGTTAGTCCCCTCCAAGGGCTGCCTCTTCTTTGGGAACCCTTTCCCTGGTAACTCACAGCTCTGTGCAAGGTGGAGTCTGTGTCACCCCACCCGGGGTTTCCTCCTCCTGATGGTGATGCAGACCCCTGGCTCTTGCAGGGCCACCTATTCCCTTACTGCCTGTGCCCCACTCGGGGCACCAAGGGCTCTGCACGCTACTTGCTGTTGGGGATTTGGGCCGCCTTCTGCGGCTCTGAGGCCCAGGTCCGCATCTAGGACCA
This sequence comes from Gavialis gangeticus, assembly GCF_001723915.1. NCBI lineage: Eukaryota > Metazoa > Chordata > Crocodylia > Gavialidae > Gavialis > Gavialis gangeticus. The sequence continues at coordinate 95,073,923 of NW_017729034.1, forward strand.
GCTGCACACTGAGCGTGCACAGGTGTCCTGGCCATGTGCCAGAAAGGTATGGACCCAAGCCACCTTGTGCTGCTCCTAGGGTCTGGGTCCCGCCAGACTGCGCCACACTGTGCTGCCGGCTCTGGATTTTGGCAGCATGCTGGGGAGGGCGGTAGGTTTACAGACCTGAGCTGCCTTGTGCAGCTCCCCGGGTCTTGGTCCGTGAGGACCGTCCATGCAGCATTGCCTGCACCAGGTTCCCTGGCTGAGTGCCAGGGGTTGCAGACCCAAGTGGCCTCACACCACTGAGCTCTGAGTGAGCACTGCTGTGTGCACTGACTAGTTGGAGATATGAGCTGCCTCACACAGTTCCCAGGGTCTTGCCCTGTGCACTGCTCCATGCACTGCCAGGGACGGATGCTGTCCACTGCTCTAGGTCCAACAAGACACATCTTCGAGGGGATCTTCAAGGCAACTGGAACCATCCCACTGGCCTGCTCACACAAGCTCTTCTTTGCCCCACTCTCTTCTCTGTCCCTTGATGCATTTGTCGCATGCTGGGCACACTGCTCCTTTTATTCACTCTGGAGGTTCTGCCCCCAGAGTGCTGCCAGACCTGCAAAGCGTAGGCTTCAATCAGGTCCGGGGCTCTTCATGCCCCCATTCAGGCAGGGGGTGGGTTAAGCCCCTCCCAGCAATTACTTGATTGGTGGATGCCATCACAATAGAGATTCTCTGAGCCCAGGAGGGCCAGGCTGCATCAGTAAGTCTGCCACACTTATAAATGCTCTGTTATCAAGGGGGGTACACCCTCCCTAATATTTCTGGGGCTTGGCCACACCCCCCTCCAGCTCAGCCCTCTGGAAGGGAAGGGAGGGCTGTTCTAGCACCCCCTGGCCTCTAGCCTGAGCCACTGCAGACATGTGCCTGCATTTCTGGGATGTCTGTGCAGTTAGAAAGTGATTCAGCCTAGCCAGGTTTAGTCTAACCTGCAAAGATTGAATCAATTCAGGCGCAGGCTTTTTGAATGTCTGTCCCTCACTCCAGTGTCATGGTTTGAACTCAAAATGCATGATAACTGATATAAATGAAATTGAAAAGGTAAGAATTTGCTATAAATTTTGCAAACCTGTTCTGAGTTACTTAGGAACATATGTCCCACTGTCTTTCAGTGAGACTTTAATGACTATGTACTTTAGTCATTAAAAATGACACTTAGGTGCTATTCTAAATAATACCCTCAAATAGTTCTCATGTAATAATATTCCAACTTAGATTTTAAGCAGCAGTTAGGAGAGAAAAGAACTACCACAGTTAAATCCATTCTTCTAAAAACTTACAAAACGGTTCAGGCAATGATTTAAAAAAATCCTCAAAAAACAAAACACCTGAATGAGATGGAAGAAAGCAGTAGTCATGAACCTTCTTTCATAGAAAAGCTTTGCCACCTAGAACCTTGATTTATTTCTCACATCAGCTATGTTCAGAAAACGAAATCTAAATCATTGCAGAACTAAGAAAACTGCCACGGACACAAAACTTTTGGTTAACAGTTTCTGCAGTGCCACCTTTGAATGAGAAGTCCAGAAGAGTTTCATCTTTAGGGCAATGAGAAACCAGCCAACCCTATATTACGTGTATAAATTTACTGAAATAATGATGCTTAAAGATATCTGAAACTTCATGTTCTTTGCCACCCTTTTTTTTTTTAGGTTACTCCCAAAAAAGGATTAGACAAGCATCCATCAGAAGTACTCTAGGTATACTTGATCCTGTCTTAGTGGAGGGGACTTGCCTAGATAATCTCTTTAAGTCTTTTCCAGCTGTACATTTCTATGATTCCTGTAACTAAGTTGGCAGAAAGCATTACTGCCATTTATGAGAACCATTTACAAGAATCCAGAATTATTGCTGGTCTTAAGCAGACTTAGCTACAATTCATAGCTGGAATACCTGGAGATGCCAAATTTTTAAAAAAATGCCATGCTCTAACCAGCCCCTCCATGGCACATTGAGCCTAGTCAGAGCAGCCCTGAGCTGGCAGGCTGACCTCCAGGGCCCTCTGCCACCCAGGGCTGCTCCAAATGGGCTCCATGTGCTGCACATGAATAAACTTTGGAGCTGATTGCTCCAGAGTTAATTGCTCCTGGACACATATTCAAACAGTGTGCCCAGGAGTAAAAAAACTCTGGAGCAATAAGTCCTGGAGTTTATTCATGTGCGCTAATTGAATGTGTAGATATTGCTCTCTATGTTAAGGAGCAATATACATCTTCCATGATCCAGATGGGTCCAGAGGAGAGGCAAATTGAGGCATTGTGGGTCAGAATGCAAGGGGGTTAGGGGGAAAGGGACTTGATAGTGAGGGTCTACTATAGGCCACCACATCTGGAGAATGAGCTGGACCTGGAATTCTCCAGACAGCTCTTAGAGGATACATGGTCAAGGGACATGGCTGTCATAGGTGACCTAAACTACTCTGACTCTGGGAGGAGCAGTCAGCTAGATCCAACCATATAGGTTCTTAACCTGCATACAGGACCTTCACCTAACACAGGAGGTATACGGTCCCACTAGGGGAAATGCCTTACTGGACTTGGTCCTGGCTACAGGGGATGACTTGGTGGGGGATCTACTGACACAAGGTAACCTAAGGGACAGTGACCATCGCTTGATTGAATTCACCATCCAGCATAGGGTGGGAAGGATAACCAGAAGGGCAGAAGTGCTAGACTTCAGAAAGGCCAATTTCAGTGTTCTCAAGAGATTAGTTAGTGAGGTACTGAAGAACAGGAACATTGGTGAGATGGGAATCCAGGAAGGGTGGTCGTTCCTAAAAGGAGTGATCCTACAGGCACAGGAGACAATCCCATTGTGCCGGAAAGGGGGCAAAGAGGCCAAGAAACCCTCCTGGCTGAACAGGGAAATCCAGGAAAGCCTAGGGCCAAAAGAGGCATATAGGCTGTGGAAGCAGGGGGTAGATACCAAGGCGGAATATACCTACTTGGCCCACACTTGCAGGGAGGCAGTTAGAAAGACCAAAGTAGAAATGGAACTTAGGCTGGTGACAAAAATTAAAGAGAACAGCAAGTCCTTCTTCAGGTATATAGGGAGCAAAAAGAAGGTGAAGGGTAGCATAGGACCCCTACAGAACAAACTAGGGCAATTAGTGACAGATATGGGGGACAAGGCTGAGCTCTTCAATGAGTTTTTTGCTCTGTATTCCTGAACATGGATCAGGATAAATCTCCCAATTAGATCATAGACAGGCACAAAAGGGAAACCAGCCCACTGACTGTTAGCACCAGCTTAGTGAAGGGACAGTTGGAGGGGCTAGATGTGTTTAAGTCGGCAGGCCCACATGATCTTCATCCAAGGGTACTGAAGGAATTGGCCAATGTAATAGAAGAGTCACTGGCACAGCTGTTTGAGCATTCTTGGTGCTCAGGTCAGGTCTCAGAGGACTGGAAAAGGGCCACTGTGGTCCCTATTTTCAAGAAGGGGAGGAAGGAGGATCTGGGTAACTATAGATCGGTTAGCCTCACCTCTATCTTAGGCAAAACCTTTGAAAAAATTATTAAGGATCATATTTGTGGGAGTCCAGTGGGAAAAACAATGCTGAAGGGCAACCAGCAAAGAGTCATAGCAGGTAGATCCTGCCTAACTAACCTTGTTTCTTTTTATGACCAGGTCACAAAATGCTTAGACACAGGAATCAAGGTAGATGTCATCTATTTGGATTTTAAGAAGGCTTTTGATATGGTATCTCATCCTATTCTCACAGATAAACTGAACAGCTGTGATGTAGATGATTACAAGGTTAGGTGGGTGGTAAATTAGCTTAGGGGTCGCACCTAGAGAGTGGTGGTGGATGGGTTGGTATCAACCTCAAAAGATGTGGGCAGTGGAGTCCCACAAGGCTTGGTCCTTGGAACTGTCTTGTTCAATGTCTTCATCAGTGACTTGGATAAGGGTGTGGTATGTCAAAATACCAGGTTACGGAGTAAAATTAACACACTAAAGGGTAGGGAATGAATCCAGGCAGATCTGCACAGCTTGGAAAAGTGGGCAGAACAGAATAGGATGCAGTTCAACAAGGACAAGTACAAGGTGCTGCACCTAGGTAGAAAGAATCACCAGCACGCTTACAGACCTGGGAAGGACCTTTTCAGCAGCACAGCAGCGGAAAAGGATCTCAGAGTCATAGTTGACACCAAGATGAACATGAGTTGTCAATCTGATGAAGCGATCAGTAAAGCTAAACACACTTTATCATGCATTAGCAGGTGCATGACAAACAGGTCCAGGGAGGTTATACTTCCCCTCTATGTGGCACTGGTCAGTCTGTGAAAAACTGTACCCAGTTTTGGGTGCCACACTTCAAAAAGGATGTGGACAACTTCGAGAGGGTTCAGAAGAGGGCCACTCATGGTGAGGAGCCTGCAGGCAAAGCCCTACGAGAAGAGATTGAGGGCCCTGGATCTCTTCAGCCTCCACAAGAAAGGGCTGAGAGGTGATCTTGCGGCTGCCTACAAATACATCGGGGTGGGGGTGGGTGAAGGGGACAACAAGGAATAGGAGATGCTCTATTTACCAGGGCACCCCTTGGAGTAACTAGGAACAATGGCCACAAACTGACAGAGAGCCAATTTAGGTTGGACATTACAAATAACTTCTTTATGGTAAGGGTTGCCAGAATCTGGAATGGGCTTCCAAGGGAAGTGGTGCTTTCCCCCACCTTGGGGTTCTTTAAGAGGAGGCTAGACATGCACCTGGCTGGGGTCATATTACCTCAGTGCTCTTTCCTGCCCAGGGCAGGGGGCAGACTTGATGATCTGCTAAGGTCCCTTCTGACCTAAACATGTATGAATTTATGAATCCACAGGCTATCATATTAGGAGGGCATAAATATAATAAATGGACCAGGCGTAAGGATTAATAAATCTTGGACAGGTAATTGGTTATATAACCCTTCTGCTGGGCACTGGATGGCAATAACAAGGGCCAGGTTCAAATGTAGGGGTTAAACACATGATTGGGGTGGGAAGGACTGTTTTAATTGGAGCAGTTCCCGGAGAGCCACTCTAATTAAAACACCACAGCATCACATGTATTAAGCCCCCACACATTTAAAAATGGCTGTGAGGTGCTTTAACTAAAACTGGTTTGACGAACTTTAGTAAAGGACCTCAGCAGCCATTTTTAAACCCACTGGGGCTTATACACATGATGCTGCAGTGATGCTAGAGCATTCTAATATGAATGCAGAGCAGACTCAAGTAATCAATTTAAAAAGCCCACAGTTTGAAATTTCCCCGGCAGTTGGGGAGCAGGAGCAGAGGGAGCAGGGTGCACGTGTGCCACACGTGTACCCCCTTACCTCGGCGGCGAAGGCAGCAGCTGCAGAGGAGACAGTGGTGGGGACAGCAACAGCTGATTCTCCCTAAGGTAAGTGGGGCAGAGGGTACAGCATAGCTGAGGTGGATCCGGAGGGGAAGCCCTCCGGAGCCCTCTTAGTTCGCCTGACAGGGAGGCGCGCTCCTGAGCCGCGTGCGGGCAGTGTGTGTGAACAGTGCGTGCAAACAGGTGCTCTCTGTAAGGGCGCACCGGCATTTGCACTGGCGTTCACGTAAGGTGGGCACGAGGTAGCTGCCAAGAGCAGCACCTCCAGAGAGCATAAGCAGTAGGCACAGCTCTGCAGACATGGTGCAGACACGGAGTGCGGCTGCCAAGGGCCCTGCCCTGGCACTGCCGCCTGCCATGGGCTCTTCTGAGGCCTCCACCCAGACGGAGCTCATGGCGGGGTCGGTGGCCCCTTGCCCCCCTGTCTGTGGGAGGGCTCGGTGGGATCCTGGGGTGGGGGGGCCTGGTGGTCCCCTTGCCTGTCCCTCCTGTGCACCACTTAGGGCCCTGGAGGAGCAGGTGAGGGAGCTCCAGGCTGAGGTGAGCAGACTGAGGAGGATCAGGGATGCAGAGGATGAAACTGATGCTTATCTCTGTTCTCTGCAGGCCCAGTCGCCCACTGTACAGCCCCCACAGGAGACGCATCCAACACAGGAGTGGCAGAAGGTGTCCAAATCTAGAGCTGCTAGGCCTAGAGTGGTGGAAGCTCCCCAGGTTCACCTGAGGAACAGGTTTGATGCCTTGGCAGCTGTGACGGAGACAGACAGAGAAATTGCCTCTGGCAGGGACGATGCCACTCCCCACATGACAATGAATGGGCAGAGAGTGAACACCAGCAGGAAGAAATGCCAGGTCCTCGTCATCGGAGACTCCATCCTACTAGGACTGGAAGGTCCCATCTGCCGGCCTAACCCCATGATGTGAGAGGTCTGCTTCATGCCTGGGGCTCGGGTTAGGAACATCATGGAAAGGATCCCAGCCTACATCCGAC
>NW_017729034.1:95085295-95085586 GCF_001723915.1 Gavialis gangeticus
GGAAAGGATCCCAGCCTACATCCGACCTGCAGACCAGTACCCCATGGTTGTCATCCACGTGGGGTACCTGACTGCATTATGAAGGATTTCAAGGCTCTGGGGGACAAGCTTAAGGAGACGGGGGCGCAGGTGGTATTCTCCTCCCTTCTTCCGGTGAGTAGGCAGGGACAGTGACACGAGGCCTGCATTGGCGAGGTCAACCAGCGCTTGTGCAGTTGGTGCCGCCAGGCAGGCCTTGGGTTCCTAGATAGTGACCCATGCTTTCGGGCGGGGGACTTGCTGGGGTGGGAT
>NW_017729034.1:95085597-95086824 GCF_001723915.1 Gavialis gangeticus
CCCTTCCAACCCTACTTCTATGATTCTGTGATTCTATGAATCATATATAGGCACCCTAGGTTTTCAAAATGTAGCTTGAAACCCCACTCAGAAACCTGGGAAAAACACATTGTAAATGAGTGTCCTGAGGTGAACAAACTTCCCCACTCGCAATCTAAAACAGGGTTTTTTACAGGAAAAAGGGGAGCAAAAACACAATTTGAAAAAAACTCAACTACTGAAGCTTAACTGAAACCCAAAACAGATCACAGTCACGATCACCAGCAGACCAACCTGGGAAGTTACTACCTAGCCCAACCAGTTGGGAAGGGAGACTCACCCGCAGCTGCTATCCAGGAGCTCTACCATCCATGCCAAACAATGAGCAAGTGCTGGGTAGAGCGACCCACCTCGAAGGTCCTGCTGTTCTTCACCGCCAGTGGTTGCCACTGTGCTCTGGGGACTCTACCATTTAAGCCAGCCAAAGTAGTAAGTGCTGGGTAGATAGGCCTGCACTAGAGCTGTTGCCACTGATGCTGGGAATGCTGCTAGGGTACAATGCTAGGGACCACTGTTTGGCAGCTGGGGAGTGTTGCTCTGTCCAACACCTTCAGGGGTTGTCACTGTTGCACTACTACCTCTAGCAGTCATTGATGGTCCTGTTCAATGCTAGAGACCCTGACCTACTTGGAAAAAGCAGGCTTAGGAATTTTAGTTCTTCTAGCAGCTGTGTCAGGTTTTACCCCAAACCTACTATAGAGATTTGTTAAGCAAATAAGTTCACAAGCACTTTCTCTTGAAAGATCATCAAACTACAGGGCCAAAGACCAACTCCTGTACAGTCTTTCCTGTTCTTTACCCAGACCAACTTGGTGCTAAAACTCAGGGCCACCCTATTGCAGACTTCTGCACAGCTCACATTAGCTGTGTTCAGATGAGTGTGGCTGTGATGTATGTGGTGCCACAGACCTATCTGCAGCACCACACACTGCACATTTGGATGTTTCCCATGCTGATACCTTCCAGTAAAGGGGCAGGGGGGGCCAACCCCAGGAGATCCCAGGGTCAAAAAACCTCATGCAGAAAAAAAGCAGAGGGATGCACATGGAGGCAGCACATGCTGCCCAAAACCAGAGCCTGGCTGGCCAGAGCCACATTCTGGTTGTAGGCCAGGCTCCCAGATGCAGGAGTGATGTGGCTGTAGCTTCTCTGTCCCCCGGGGAAGGATAGTGGGGCCAGCACAGTTGG